>NW_013669298.1:7433-25186 GCF_000517525.1 Limulus polyphemus
GCAAAAAATGAAATTCGAAGGGTCAAGGACACAATAGTACATTGAAATGACGTTTTCTCACGAGTGATAATATTCGTGATCCTACCAAGTTTGCCATTACTTTGGGGAAAAAAGTGTGATTTTCTTGCAACACCCCTTACGTGCAGTTTTCCTATAACATGTGGTAAATAAAGTTGGTGAGTCGATGTTACTCTAGCTACCTTTGTTCCTAGTAATTCTATTGAGGTAAAACCTGTTCTGCTCATAGGAGGGATGGTTATTATGCTACACGTTGTGCATGAATGAAGACAGCAATATATTTCAATGGTAAGTCAGGAGGTATCTTGAGGTTACAACATTCTCTATGCTTGAAGGAGAATGACAATAATATTAGTAATGTTAATCATTCTGGATAAATCTCGTGTTACCTGTGGAGTGCATAACATTGGTGTTTGATAGTTTGGTAGATTATTTTGGCCCGATCAGTTTGAAAGGAAGTTACCTGATCCAGAACAAGTGACCATCCCATGTCTCCAAAATCAAGTACACACACTGTGTTTGTGTTAAGTTTGCTTTAAGAAAGATTATTCATTAAATCGTGTCCATCCCTTTATTTCATTCTCACCAATTCAGTTACAAAGAGATTCAGTACTGCTTTATAGTATAATGCATAATTATTCCACTGCTCTAACATTAACTCAATGCACTTGAATATTTCACAGAGTGGATAGGAAGTAGACAATTTTAGAGAATTGACTATTATTGTATTGTTTGCTATTTTCTATTGATGTGTGTATTACCTTTTACTCCCACTCTTGTGTTATATGAATTATAAAGGCTTTATAGTTACGAAAATGGCGTTTTCCACTAACTAGAAGAACTTACGACGAAGAGGACAGGTCATTCACAGCATGGAGATGGTCTGTATGAGAGAGTTGGTTGGGTGCTGGATAAGTCCTCTCCTGGAAATTGAAATTTTACTAATGCTACAAAGGTCTATTGACTCAGGAAAAAGAGACTCCAAGGTCTGACACACTCAAAATGACTATTCATGCTCTTACTCTGAGAATAGACTTCAGTGTGAAGTAAGTATAGGCAACTCAAGATCGTGTGGTAATGTGGCATCTGACTAGCCTGAGACTGGGTGTGGTGGTCTGTATAGGACTCCAATAATTTAACCAGAGTAACCTAATCCAAGTATTAGTTAAAGCCACCTGAAACAACAATAAAAAGACTGGAGGTGCCATTGGTGGGTGATGTTTTCCAACAGGAGATGGGTGCTCTAATTGGTGAAGTAAGTGGAATTGTGATCCTCTCCAAGCTGGAAAGTATACTACCGAGACAACCATAGACCACAGAGGAGCTTTGGGTCATACAGAGCTGATGGATAAGATACTGATGGAAAGTTATTGCTATTCCACTCTATATCAGAAATGACCACTCACGCGAGAGTCAAAGTCCCTAAGAATGCCTATAATGCTGTAAAGGGTAGATGTTGATCAAGAATTCATAAGAGAGAGATTTTCGCCATGATTACAGTTCTCCAACAGTGAGGCAAAACAGGACACTCTCTGACACACACACATACAGGAGGACTTAGACTGTCTCCTTAAACTTTCAGGCAAGTAACTGTTCGGAATGGCTGGACTCCAAAGCAGGTTGTGCAACACCTGTTCTTCATTTTAGACAATCTGGCCCTAGACTCTATCTAGCATTTGAGTAAGGCACAACTTTGGAATTGCAAGACAGTAATTACTGAGTTGTGATAGAGTCTCCATTTAGATGAAAATAGAATAATCCACTCCAGTGGCTCAGTGGTAAGTCTGAAGATATATAATACTAAAAACTAGGTTTTGATATTCGTGATGAGTACACACAGTAGTCCATTGTGTAGCTTTGTGCTTAATGAAAAACAAACAAACCATTAGGCTGAGTTCATAGCCTTTATTATAAAGGACATTTACCAGGAAACAGAGGTCTAACAGGTCATGGAGGAGCTGACCATTCTCCACGTCAACTACACAAAAAGTGGAAAGAATAGTGTCATCACTTACTAAAACTAATACAAATCCCATCAAAATTACAAAAGAGAACACAGAAAACATCCAAACATACATCCACAATGATACAATAATGGTACCAAAGATACACCCAGAAGAAGCAAAGACTCCTGTAGTCCCAGTCAAGCAGTGTTACAACTGTCAGAGATATGGGAACGTTAGGGCGGCGTGCAGATCTCAGGAAATATGTGTGGGCTGTGGAGAAAGTCACAAAGTTGCAAAATACCCACATACTAACAGTAAACCTAAATGCCGTACCTGTATCGAAGAATATTGAGCGAACTATAAAGGTTGGAAAAATATAAAGAAATAAAAACAACAATATATAACGTAATAAACGACACACAATTGCAAAATAAACAAACCATAACAGCACAATCAACAAATGCAAACACAACGAATTCCACTCTTTTTAACGCCCGACACTGATAACAAACTAACACAACTGAACCAAACACAAACACGCACTTACTCACAAGTAAATAAGTCATGAAGACAACAAGGACAACGAAACATATAAAGAATAGAACAGTAACAAAGACAAACAGACAACAACAATTTAAAGGTTATTCAGACACAGTTTAAATATCCAGTAATACGTGTGCTGATTTCCTTTAGGAAATAAACCAAACAATAGAAATGATCTAATATCAACCATAATAACCCTGAAAAAACAACACACGTTGGACAAATTATTCCGACCATCCTTTCTTAGATTATGAATGAAATCCTTACAAAACGAACAGTGCACTTATTGTCCTCTGGCCCCTAGAGGCACAGCAATATGTCTTACAACACTAGAAACTGGTTTCGCTACCCGTGGTGGGCAGAGCACAGATAGCCCATTGTGTAGCTTTTTGCTTAACTTTAAACAAATATAGTTCTCCACATCAGGATGATCTAGTTTCCAAGTGGCATGATGTCGAAGAAATCACACACCATGATGAAGCTGATATCATAAACTAAGGATAAATGGATACTTAGGTGTAAGAATATATAGGTAAAACTAAGGATTATTCGGAACTGGTTCCGTATAAACAAACATTATCAGTAAAAACAATCTTATTCAACACTTAAAAATGAAAATATTGTTATTGATGTTTACCTCGAAAATAACGAATTTATCACAGTAGCTGGATTATACTGTTCGCCATCCAGTCAACTAGGTACAATGTTATTATTCAGCATTAAAAGTCCTAACAACAATTATGTATTAATAGGTAATGTATGTAGCAAAAATATAATATTTTGATCTAAAAAAATAATAATCAATAATAATAATGGCAAATTACTTTTTTAATACCTTGAAGAAATAGATATCACGATTTAATCCCAGCACATACAAGTGACTCTTATCACACAAGTGTTATCTTAGATCTTTGTTAGTGCTTATCAACGTTTTATAGAAACTTTATAATTTAATAAAGTTGTCAAGAAGCGAACTATGGGTAATAAATAGACCAATATTGTAGTATAATTACTGAATGCATGATAAACACAACTGACACCTGCATCCCGCTTAAAACTGTGGGCCACAAATAGACCAATATTGTAGTACAATTACTGAGTACCTGATAAACACAACTGACACCTGCATCCCGCTTAAAACTGTTGGCCACAAATAGACCAATATTGTAGTACAATTACTGAGTACCTGATAAACACAACTGACACCTGCATCCCGCTTAAAACTGTTGGCCACAAATAGACCAATATTGTAGGATAATTACTGAATGCCTGATAAACACAACTGACACCTGCATATCACTTAGAACACACAACTCAGTTCACCCAACAAAATAGACAAACGAAGAAAGCTAAAAAAGCTTTCCATGAACACAAGAAGTTCGGATTGCAAAACCAAAACCAAATAAGAAACGAAATGAAATAGCTAACCTCAGAAAATTGAGATAACTTCTGCTCACAACTAAATAATGAAACGGATCCAAGAGACTTTTAGACCCCACCTCAAAAACTACATCCGAAGTAACAAAACAATCGCACAAAAATATCCAACTTTGAAACATAACAATGCACACAAATCTAAAGAATACACTGGCTTTCAAAGAAGAACTTCAGAAAACGTTTAAGACAAGGGACAACCATAAAATAATAAAATAAAAAAACAACTTGCAAGATAAAGTAGATAACTACATCGAAAATAATAAACACTTACATATACCAACGTTACAAAAGGAAATAAACTAGACAAATATAACATGGCTTCACAATTATTGATACGACCAACTAACACGGCTTCACAATTATGAATAAAACCAATTAACATGGAGTACCAATTAACACGACTTCACAGTTATTAATACAAGCAATTAACATGGCTTCACAATTATGAATACAAGCAATTAACACGGCTTCACAATTATGAATACAAGCAATTAACACGGCTTAACAATTATGAATACAACCAATTAACACGGCTTCACAGTTATTAATACAAGCAATTAACATGGCTTCACAATTATGAATACAAGCAATTAACACGGCTTCACAATTATGAATACAACCAATTAACACGGCTTCACAGTTATTAAAACAACCAATTAACACGGTTTCACAGTTATTAATACAACCAATTAACGCGGCTTCACAGTTATTAATGCAACCAATTACTTTACCAGGAGTACAAACAACAATAAAACACATGAAAAGTGAGCACAGGAGACGACAGAACTAAAATCATATTACTCAAAAAAGGGCCTTAAAAATTATACAAACACCTAACAGCTTTGTTTAACTAGAACCAGGTTAAATACTTGGAAGCACGCAAACGTACGTTCTTATGTTCTCATAAGAAGAGAAATTAGCGAATAATCCATATAATTACAGACCAACCAGTTATATAGGAAAATTATCAGAGAAAATTATAAGCAGGAGACTTCTAGCATATGTTGAAACAACAACAAAATTACCAGAGATTCAAAACGGCTACCGTAAATCCAGACAAACAACCGATCACCTAATATGCCTTACTGAAGCAATCATAGACAGTTTTAACAAAAAAAAATTGTGTACTGTTGCTTGATTTCTCGATTTCGAAAAAGCATTTAACGGTGTCTGGCAAAATGGCCTTAGATACCAAATGTACAAAATCGGGAGGTCCGCGAGGAATTATTCACTGGTTATCCAAATTTCTGGATAAATAGGAAGATAAGAGTAAATGTGGATGGCACCTTCGCAGAGCGTTTCACTCCTCAAGGAGGGTTAGTTAGTCCTATACGTTTTGTCGTGTATGTCAGCACCAAGCTCCTTAAAAATTCAAGTATAAGCTATTGTTCCAGTTCGTAGAACATGTTACAATTTGGAAGATTTTCTCAAACCCGACAACAGCAGCATATAACCTTCAACCATTATCAAGTGAAATATAATATTTTTTATATAAATAGAGAATAAAAATAAAGTATCTAAAAAACAAAGTTATACTTTTCAACAAATCAATTAAAACAAGCAGGACCAAACGTGAAATATACTTAGATGGAACCCTTCTCAAGTTAGCAACAGAAGCTACATTCCTAGTATTAACATACGACTCCAGATTAATCTGGTCTAAATATTCCAAGTGTCTCAAAGTTTGGCGAAGAGCTTGTCAAATCGGAGGTTTAGCTGCAAATAACGAAGGTACATCGACAGACAACATTCTTAAAATTTGCAAAACATGCACACCTCCTGTAACTGAATACGCATACCCAGCTTGGCTAAACCTTTCTGAAGTTGAAGTTACAAAAGATACAAAACTACTTTCTGACAAAAGTATACAAAGTATAACAAATACTACATTTTTACATAGATATTCTAATATCTTGTTATTGTCAGAAAAACACCTAAGTAGCTCGGTTAAATATTTTAAGAGAAACTTCGGCAAAAACGAGCTAGACAGTTCTAGAACCTAGACAGCTACATCATACATGATGAATGTAGTCCAAAGTTCCTTTCTTCTTTAAGTAGAGTGAACAGATTTCTACGAAAGGACACTTAGTTCTGGGCTAACTGAATTTTAGATACACATATAGTTTTATTTGAAAAAAAAAGGTATTTATGTTTGTCAAAATAAGGTTATCTGTGTATGTCTAGGCGCATAAGTGGAGCTGTTATTTTTTGCATATAGAATTATATGTATAACATAACATGAAATTATATGTATAACATAACATAAGCTAAGCTTAGTGAGATATTTGTTTTCAGTATGTAGACATGGCTGAAAATAACGTGGAAATGTAGTCTTATGTGGATTTTAGTGGAATACATGTTCAACACAACTGTGCCAAAACTAACTTTTAAGAGTACAATTACCTAAAAGTCAGCCTGTGTGAGAAGAAATACAATTGAAAGGGGGAGGAAGAGGTCAGGGAAACCTTACCCTATCGTAGGAAAACGTACCTATAAACAACGATACAGAGTAAAACGGGTCCTTGTAATAAAGTATTTCTTTAGTTATAAGCACATTTGTACTTAAAGTACCTATAGAAATATCTTCCAAGCACACGTGAACTTCACTGTAGAACAAGCTTTCTCATCATCGTACACTTGACTAGCACACAGCTCCTCCTTGTGATATTATAGACAACCACAGTTAAAACAACTGTCAATCAGATGTAAGTGAGCCTTCTGCTACTGTCGGGTTATTATAGTATCAGAGCCCAGTTCTAATGGGGAAGGATGGGGGTAAAGGTTTTAGCAGTGGTCCCTACACAAATAGCCACCTCCCAGTGGCTCAGCGGTATGTCTGCGGACTTATAACGCTAAAGACCGGGTTTCGATACTCGTGGTGGGCACAGCACAGATAGCCCATTGTGAAGCTATGTGCATAAGTACAAACAAACCCACACAAATAAATGACATTAGACTAGCTACTGTGGAGGCGCTGGTCTGTAGCTTCTGACCATAAGATTCTATTACCATAATGATCTTTGCTGGTTTTCTACTTCTTCTGAATGACAAGGAAAGTTATTTCAAGTAAAAATATATAATAATAATAAATAATCAGTGTTAAATAATAATAAATAGTGTTAAATAATTAGTGTTAAATAATAATAAATAGTGTTAAATAATAATAAATAATTAGTGTTAAATATTAATTAATATCGTGTTCTTTATCCTTACCCTCAATATCTGATTTATAAATGGCTCTTATATAATTTATAAAAAAATATATATACATCACCACCACAATTTTGTTCAGTTTTTGTTCAGGCAATTTGATTATATAAATGTTTTCTCAACTAGAATTGAGTATTATGTCTGTCGTATCCTAGTGGGCCTTATGATTCCTGGTATTAAACGAAAGGCCTCGTCGGCACTGAATATAGCAGATGAAGTGTGGTTAACACATTGTTATACATTTTCTTTACTTCACTTATAAGTTCTTAGAATTCTATGTTTCTTTGCTCTAGTGCAGCTTGAATGGACTGCCGTCAACCAAGGTGTTACTTTTTGCTTTAGCCCTTACTAAAGTATGTTGTAACTACAACTTGTTCCAAAATAAGAAATATTCAAGCAAACTGCATGTTTGTGAAATATTTCAATCTTCATGACTGAACATAAAAATCAAATGAAACATTGGATATACACAAAATTTCCTTTTATCATAGGTTACTCTCTGATGATTTCACTCTCTGCGTGAACACTTTCCCGCCCATTCTTCACTAGCATTATCAAAACCATGGGATAATACTATGTTACTTCCCCAAGACAGTTCAATTACATTGTGGACATTTTTTCTTCCATGGATATTCTTTCACGAACACCAACAAAAATAACGGGTACACCATAGCTTCTATGTGTGATCAGATCATTTATGTGATGAAATACGAATGAATGATTTTATGTACATGTAACGTCTCACACGTTTTTATACACGTATATTATCACATACACTCAACTATGTCAACATTATTTATCATTATATATGCTTATAGTGTTAGACAGCCAGTTCGATGACTGACGCTCCGTCACTATAACAATCAAAAAGGCTGCTTCTTCCAGCTGTATCTCGATAACTACCATTCTGTATCATGAAAGCAATAATCACAGGCAGAATTTTGCTGAACTAGGATTTTTCAGCTGAATCTCATCTGGCCGAAGATAATATTTGTGCTGTAAATCATAGCATACATCAATACAGACAATGTACGATATCTAACAGTAAAATACATCTACTAGTAGGTAATCACCAATCGCTGAACTATTACACAACATACCGTCATCTATAGGTAGCTCTACTCACTAATATATTTTCATATGGAACCTGAAGAAGACTGGTTAGTCGAAACATTGTTTATAAATAAAACGCGTTTTTATTTCCTGAACTTGTGTTTATAAAATAAAATAAAAACTTTCTGTGTAGTAAAAGGGATTTTAACGTCCTGCTAGTTAGCATCAGAAAAACAAACTAATACAGACAAAATCAAGTGGAACGAGGACATTTTCGCGAAGATTGTTTGTAGTCGAGTTGTATTCTATGTTAAGCTCGCGGATACTTGTACAAAGCTACTCGAGGGTTATCTGCGCTAACTTTGAACTGATAAACTAAAAGGAAAGTAATTAGTCAACAGTACTCATCGCCATCTCTTGGAGTACTTTAATTAAATAGCAGGATTTGAATGTCAATTTTACAAGGCGGCCACGGCTCAAAGTGCTGAGAGCGATTTTGTGACAACGCAGGCGAAGCATGGACCCTCGGATTCAGAATCCGGTACAAACCACTAGGCCACACCTGGCCCGTGCTGATTTAAGCGCACTGCTCCTGTACATATTTGTTTAATTGGTATTTAAATTTCACATTTCCATACACAAACACCGAATGCAAAAATACACGCTAATGATTGAGTGGAGAAGTTCTTGCTGCACCACAGGTCACCTTCCTCATCACCAGATGAAGCGCCATCTCTAGTCTCATCCAGGCAACAACGACTATTGACGTCCAAGTGTCCTATACAGAATTCTTATTTAATTTCAGAATAACAACAACACAAAAAGATCACTTATGCTTTCCGAGGTCTAAATGCAGGAAAGAATCTGATCAGCAGTTCTGGAGATCTTAGACTGTGATTTCCCTTTTTGTTCCGGATTTCCCCTTAGACCTTGCCACTTTTTACCTTGAAAGATTTGTGGAAAATCCCTTTTACTGTCGAATCAAGTTCAAAGCTTGCGTAAGAGAAGAGTCAAGAACAAAAAATTACAAATTTTGATTATATAATGTCAAAATTAAAACATATTTTTTGCCAATATTTTATATAGTGAACAAATAATTCAGGTTATTTAATCTAAATATCTCAAAATTTGAATTAGATTTTTTTCATGCTTTCATAAAAACAAATTGTGCTTCTCAAGCCGACGTATAGTTGTATTACGTGGAAGTTTTAAGACTGAAGCCATTGTGAAAGTCTGCAACTATAAATGAAAAAATAAATGGCCGTCGAAGCGTTTAATGACACATTAAACAGCTGATACGAATGAGGAAGTCTGTGTCTGTAAAAAAAAGAAATATAAAACACTTCCAGTTTCTCACGGATGCATGCCAAGTGGTGTTCGCAGTTGATGGGCCGTAGCGTGTCAATTTTGGAAAATGTGTACATAAAAAATTGTCTGATTTATCCAAGGTGACCATAAACGTCAGGTGGATAAACCGTTAAGCGTCACGAACATACCGACTCAGCTCAGTCTAGGCCTAATAGTCTAATATTTAAAGAAAATGGCGGCAAAATCTGAGAACATGATATTAATCATTGATCACGTAGCTGGCTGATGATGTCACTGCAACAGGCCAGTATGATGTTATTTACATATTGTATTTTTTGTTTCTAGTTGCTACAATAAAAGGGAAAAAGTAGATTACTCATACTAGTTTAAAAAAAAACAAAAACTTGTCAGATATGTATGCATAAAAATTGCCTGATTTATTCCAACCTTCACAAACTTGCAATTTTACAAGCTAATGTTTGTGGTAATAGGTTTTTTTTTAATGAATAAGACGAAATTGATGCAATCTCGAGTTTTAGGTTTTTGTAATGCAACCCAACCGAACATAGTCAGTGCACAGATAACCCACGCATTTCTAGTCTTCATGGCGACAGGCAACTGTATGCTCGAGAGAATCCGTCAAGATGACGACTTACTTGTTTTATTAATACATATCCACTGTGAGGTTTGTGAACAGAGCCGCCTCAGTATTTTAATTTATTTCATGGACAATTTGTATCTTTATAACACTAATAAAAAATTAAAATTGAATCGGAATTTCAATTTTGTTTTCTTGAAATGACAGTTGGTGAATACCTTGATATTGATTTAATAAACTACATATATATATATATATATTTTAAAAATTGTTTTCATTTGACAAACTAGCTAAAGTATGAATAGTGTATCATTTTTTTTTATAAGAACGGACTCGGTTTATTTACGAACAAAATTTTTGTTTGTTGAATTTCTTGCATGGGGATAAACTAGAGGGAAAGTAGCTAGTCAACACCACCCACCTCTAACTCTTGGGCTACTCTTTACCAACAAGTAAGGTAATGGACCATTATCACATTACTGAAAAGGTGAGCATGTTCAGTGAAAGGGTTCGAGCCCGCAACCCGCAGGTTATAAGTCAAGCGCCCTAGCCACCAGGCCACGTTAGGCCCCAAATAAAATAATAAAGGGTAATACGCTGATTTTTTTCTTCAAATTTCTGTTTTATTTTAATTGACTCAACTTTACAAAGAGCAAAAGCATTTACGTACATAAAAAAGTTATGTTATAACAAAGTATTCCATACAAAAATACACATTAAAACTGGTCCACATATTTTATTGATAGCATAATCTTCAACTCAGATCTCTTTCTACGTACATCTTTTAGTTAGAGCACAATTTCTTGATTATGTATATATAAGAATGGAAACCTTGCTTATTCAATACTGGATATGGAGATCAAAACCAAATTTAAATAATTTTGACATTGTTTCATTCTACACATGGTATAAACTTAAAAAAGAAGGTAATGAAATTATAATTTTTATAAAATCCCAGGAACATTTTTTTTATAAAATATACATTATTATCCTTTTATGGGGTCAAAGAAAACAATTCTTTGTTGTCCAAAAATGTCCAAAAAATGTAAAGATGTAATGGACAAGGAACGGAAAAAAGGTGATAACTTTTGAAAATTTACTTTTAAGGAACACGACCATAAAAATATATTATATAGAAAACTGTACATATGCTTTGTATTTGAGTACAGCTAAAATTTTCATTTATACTTCATTGACGGTGTATAAATAACATATGGTAACATAACTTACTGATGTGTAAATATTTCTATTATTAGTAACTTTTAGCACACTTACTGCTTGCTAAAAAACCTATTAAAAGCATCCCGATATTATTATATTATTTTTTGTAAGTTAGTAATTTGTGTCATTTATTAAAATTAATTATAAATCATGGGAACAATTTGAATATTAATGTTAAAGCACGTGTTTAAACTGCCCATCAACGTACGTTGTAAACTACTATGATCTGAATTTTGAGCTCGTTCTTACTTCATAACCGTAATGTGAAATCACCGAGTTAACAAAGTTACACTGCATTTAGAACATAGAAATTGTGCTCAACCTAACGTAACACCGAATATACACAAAGATTAATATATATAAAATATTATAAAAATAATAAGCTATAATCCTAGGCTACATGGACTTCACAGTAAATCTCAAATAATACTTCCAGCAGATCCAGTCAAATCTTGTTTGCGTATTGTTTTATCCACGTTCTCGCGATCATAAAAATATATTAAAAAAAAACTGACCAGATAAAGATTTATCTACATCTCACATGTTGAAGTTCTTTTTCCTACTCGGAACCTGAGTAAAATGAATGGAAATATTTAGAATTATGGCAGTTAAAAAAATCAAATGAATTAACACAAAATTATGTCGACATAAATACACTATGTATCAAAATATATAAGTTCACGTGACAGCTCTTCAGAAGTCTGATGAACGCCCTGGGGCGCGTATTGTTAATCAAAGACAAACGTCTGATCACTATGTTCCCAAAGGTTTGTTAGGAAAAAAAAATGAAAGAAGGTGGAGAAAATCACTAAACAATTCTTGGTGTAATTTCGATTCACTACCCGAAAAACTGGTACGCCACGATGTAAAGAGGACTCTGATTGGCTGGCCGATCAATGTCATCTTGTGTCCTTAACTCAAATTAATAAATCTACAATACACTTGCGATGTTATGCGTTTATTTATCCCCCTCTAGGCGTAGTAACTCTAAATTCAAATATTTGCTTATTTTTGAAACTTTGATATACGTCTCGCATCAGATTCTGTCAAAGGTAAACTGGGAAAAAAAATCGCTAACAACCAAAGAAACGTTGTGTATTCAAGAATTAAATATTGAATATTAATCAGTCTGCTACGTCTTTGCTGCAGAAGGTTCACATCTGAACATATCGACTGTTTGAACGGGAACAACAACAATACGGATTTGTATAGAAAAGATCTAAAAAAATATTCTGGTTTTGTAAACAACATTCAAAACCTCCACTGCTTTGTCTACAAATGACTTGCATATATATTACAACTGAATTTTATACATCATGTAATTGACGTGATCATAACAACACTACTTCGCATACATAAGTACAAAATAATAAACATTAAAAACAAAACTGTTTGCTTGGAAATTGCTTCAACTATTTGGTATAGTTATTGTTTTACTTATTAAATTTAATCTAGTTATTCAGAACAATTGAATCTGCTCTTACCTACAAAAAAGATAGGCTTGTGCGAAGTATCCATCCTCATCAAGGTTTCTTGCGCCACGTTCGAACTTCCAATGTCTATGCTGGAAGACTTCTGAAACTCATAGTTCAGTTTCTTCTGAGCCACTTTTAGAGTTCCACAGCTCAGGGTGTAAGCCTTTTGGAGCTCATAGCCCACCTTTTTCTGAGCCACGCTTGGATTTCCACAGTTCATTGTGTAAGCCTTCTGGAATTCGTAGAATCGCTGGGCGCTGCACAGTGGAGTTTCAACTTCGTAAGTGTTGTTGAATTTTCCAAAGTCAACCACAAAATCACCAGTGTCCTTGCAATATGAAATCACTTCTTCAAACCGGTGTCCCCATAACACTTCATGGGAAAGGTATGAAGATTTTGCTTGAAAGGACTGACCAGTGGACGCTGTTGTTCCTTCCAAGATTACTACTAATTCAAACGTGTCCTTTACGACTGCTTCAGCTGACATGGTATAAAGTGGACTGGTTTCATTGATTTCGTGGATTACGACTACTGGCCACGAAAGAAGAACGTTGTCATTGGCGCTGTCGTAGCACACATCTAACAGCGTGTGGTAGTAAGGTATAAATTCACCTTCTCTTGTGGTCTTTTTTTTAATAAAATGCAAACTGATCTGAGCACCAATCACAGTTGATTTCCGCATGTCACCAACACGGAACATTAAACAAAGTTTTCCATCACGGACACAGACAATGGCATTTCGGCTAAACATGAGGGTCTGTTGGCGCTTTTTGGGTCGAGAGAACTTGGCAAAGATCATACCTACAATGAAACACTGAATTATAACTCCAGTGATGGACTGCAGGCAGAGAGCAAAGACAGCTTCTGGACATTCTTCGTTGATGTAACGAAACCCATAACCTATGGTGTGTTGGGTTTCCAGAGAAAATAGAAACGCCGATGCAAAAGATTTAATATTGTGAACACAGGGTTCCCAGTTTGTATCGTTCAGGTGATCAAAATCTCCATGAGAAAAGTTAATCAACCACCAAATTATGGCAAACCCTAACCACGTGATGATGAATCCCAATGCAAACACCAGTAGGTTCCATCTCCACTGAATGTCAACTAGTGTTATAAAGAGGTCCTGTAGGTAGCGCTGCCGTTTCTTGGCTACATTTTTGATGACCACATTAGTAGTTCCATTCTTCAAGACTAGCCGTTTTCTGTTGCGGCGTGGTAGGATCCTTTTCTGTTCGGATTGATAAGTCTTTCGGCTACTATTACTAATATTTGTTAGTCCGTTGAGGGAAAGGTGTCCGGGCAGTGTGTCCTCACTTGCAGAATCTGCGCTCTCAAAAGGATGGGTTTGTTTGGCAGCCTGGCCTGTTTGTTGTTTTCTGTTAAGTTCTCGTATAAAGCTGTCCTGTTCTACATCCATTTATTTAATTTAACTCTAGTTTTAGACTTAAACAAAAGATGCAAAAATTTTGTTTTTGGTTGAGTACTTTTTAGTAAAAGCCCAAAGTACCACAACGTAAATCGTGTTGGTACTCTTACTGCATTTACTTCTCTGATAGCTAACTTTGGTGTTAATCCTATACTTGGCTCTTCTCAACAGATCTTCTTGGTGTAAGCCACAGATAAATAATTGGTGTTGATTAATCCTCTTAAGCTGATGTTCGAGTAATTCAACAGTTTTCAGTGCAATACCTAGAAGGAAAGTAAGGGGGGAAAATATCACTAAAATATCGAATGTTCTACGTATATAAAACAGTAGCTTAGAAAAATCTGCGAATACATATTCCCAGAAAGCAAAATGGTGTCCCAAGATATGATGAGATACTGGTAAACACGTGACTTACGGAGATTTTAAAACAACTAAAAACTCATTGCATTAAGCAATTTTATTAAAATAAACCACAAGTTAATAAGACAGCATACAAAAAATGTTTGATAGTACGTGCAGCCTAACCTACACATGATTTTCAAATAATGACACGTGAAACCAATTTATTCGGCACGTAATATTGAGTTGGTATATTTCTGCATATCCTCTACACTACGTGAAAGGTCAGTATAATGGGTCACTGCAAGACCGTTGACAAAATTATATCTTGTAGGCACTCACAAGGGAAATTTATTTTGTGATATAAATGAACGTCATATATAATATTAAGCAGAACTGATAGTGTTGATTTCTATAATCGAATTATCTTTCTCAAGCAGACGTATATTTTAAATTATTTACTTTTTAGAAAGTACGTTAGTGTCTAAGGCAAACAAAAAATGTGCAAATGACATAGATAAAAGATATACCTTTCATGATAAGACAGAACATCCAGTTTTTATTGCGGCTATTTTCATCACATACAGAACGAGCTTTAGATAATCTACTGAAAGATTTTATATATTCTGATAGCGGTTACAAAACTCGGCAAAAATCTCTTGCTATCATTCTCGCCAAAGAAAAATGTCCAATCTTCCTTCAACACATGGATTGTACTGGACTGGCATCAACGAGACCTCATAAATTGACCAAGAAAACAGAAGCGCTAAAAACTTATAAAAAGGTTGGAGACTCATTTCTGAACTAGTGGGATGTAGTGGAGTTTTAGTTGATGTAATAAAATACTGTTCCATCTTATAATTTATTAGCCTGGAATGGAATCCACCATCTAAAAACAGATTAGCAGTCTGTCAACACAAGACTTTATTCTGTCATTTGATAATGACAGAATACTGAATGCCCCGTTTTAGTTCTCGGCTCTCCTCTACTTCCCATCTCTTCCTCTGAGACGATATTTATAGAACTACAAAATTTTGACGTCAAAAATCTCTTAGAACGTTACCGATTTCACTCCCTTTATTTGGTAAAGAATGCTTTTATTTATCAAAGTTAAAAAGATGCAGATAGAATCATCTATAGAACAGGGGGGGGGGAGAGAAGGTAAAGAACTGCCCCCAATAACTGAATTTACTGTTTCTATCCATTTCGAGAGTCGTCCATAGAACCTCCATGCTTAAAGCAATGATTTGGTTTGGAACATGAAAGTCTGTTTATTGAACATGCTCTCCAAACCAAATCATTACTTTAAGCATTGAAATGGAACTCCTTTAACATGAAAGTCTGTCTATTGAACATGCTCCATAAAGGAGTTCCATTTCAATGCTTAGAGTAATGATTTGGTTTGGAACATGAAAGTCTGTCTATTGAACATGCTCCATAAAGGAGTTCCATTTCAATGCTTAGAGTAATGATTTGGTTTGGAACATGTACACCCTGTAAGAGGAAATGCCCCTCTTTACTCACGGAAAGGAGATTTTACAATACTATTAAAAATGACTTTTTAAGTTGTTTCTGCTTTCAATTATTATCATATTCTTATCTACAGTCAAGGACACGGGATAAATAACGTAGCTTCTATGTGCATATTATTATTAATACATTATGTAATATCCTGGATCTCTCTGACGGGAGCCTTAATCCAGCGTACATGGCAAAGCCCACTCGTCAAAGTAGAAGTAACAATAATAAAAAACACGTATATAAACTCGTCAACGGGAAATAAGACAACGCAATTGATTGTTATGTTAGATAAAAATCCCGAGGAATGTTAACGGTACTGCATATAATTGCGCTCTGTATTAATAGTATAAATGACAATATAATACAACCTTATGGAGTAATTTATACAAAGAATATGAACAACCTTTCTTCTCCTCAATGTATAAAACTCGAAACATGACTTTCGCTTTTATATCATCAATATAAACCTTATTATTTTTTATCACGCACGTGGTATCATCAATATAAACATTATTATTTTTTATCATGCACGTGGTATCATCAATATAAACATTATTTTTTTTTATCACGCACGTGGTATCATCAATATAAACATTACTTTTTATCATGCACGTGGTATCATCAATATAAACATTATTATTATTTTTATCATGCACGTGGTATTATCAATATAAACATTATTTTTTTTTATCATGCACGCGGTTATTAATCTGGTAGTATCGAATTTATTGGTGATAGGCGATTGTACGATAAATTTAATTTTATTACTATTGTTTCAATATTATCAGCAGCATTTGGAGTTTTATCTTCAAAAAGAGATAATGAAATTAAAGCGTTGAAATGCTCGAGTAACTGCGAATTTGGTTTTTGAATTTCGCGCACAGCCACTCGTTTGCTGTCTTCGCTTGCCATCCATAATTTAGAACCGACTGACTAGAGGAAAGTCAACACCACCCACCGCCAACTCTTGGGATACTCTTTACCTCGGTTGAGAGGGCGAGCAAGTTCGACAACGGGATTCAAACCCGACTCACAGATTGCGAGTAGAGAGAGAGGAAAAAGCGCCCTTACCACCAGACCAAGTACTTAACTTATTAAATGTTCTAGCATTGGATTGAGTTTTGTTTAGATTAGGATTTATCGTCGATCCAATATGTAGCAAGTTATCTTTCAAGTATCCTATATTTCCCAAATTGCAAAGGGCAATATGTATATTATTGAACCAAAGCGAAATAAACATGACTTGTATATTAATACCTCTGTACTTATAGAAAAACGATAACTTTAAGTACAATTTTCTATAAATACAAACAGATTGAAAGAAGCAGACATCCATATATCGTGGGACACTGACATACAGATAAGCAGTGTTAGATTATATTTAAAGCTAAATGCGCATCTAAATTAAACTGGATTACAATGTGTTTAAGACTTCACACACTAGGGTTGATTGACACACACATTAAGGCAGCGTTTCCCAAACTGTGTTCCGTCCGAGATTGATTGTTTGTTTTTCAAATTCGATGACGAGGAACCCACTTTGAGACTAATAATGGCTGGAGACGGCTTAAATGGGTAATGAAGAAAAACTTTAATATAAGTTTAACATGACAGCAAATGTACAACGTTTCGACAAGGTTTTGTCATCATCAGGT
>NW_013669298.1:26186-27693 GCF_000517525.1 Limulus polyphemus
CCACGTTGTAAGTCCGCAGACATACTGCTGGGCCACTGGGGGCCCGAGATTGATAGACGCTCCGTGAAAAAATCCTGATTTTAAATGTTAATAAAATATTTAACAGTTTTTGTACGATTATAACTTATTATGAAATATTTTCCTATCTATTAGAATTAGATAATATCGACTTCGCATTGAAGAAGAATTATAGAAGATGCCATATCTATTCTACATAATATATTAGTGAAGAGGTTTGTACCTAAAATATATTACAAGCATAAAAATGTAAGAATTCATTAATATGTAATTTGATTAAATAAATAAATGAATAATATACAAATATAGAGGGCGCTGCGCGCACAAACGTACCCTCTACACCGATGTTTCACGTGTCTAGTGTTCGTAAGCTTTTTCTCAGCTGAAAAGTGTTCCGTGGCCAAATAAGTTTGGGAAACGCTGCATTATGGTATTCTACACATCGTTTGAAACGTGGGATTTATCATTCCTGAAAATTTACACAAATTCGTGTAAGAAACATTATAATCAATATCTGGCCTAATTTGGATCGAAATATTAAAAAGAATCGCATACATCCCGTTTGTACATTTTTTTTTTCAAATGTGCATATAATTACAAGAAAAGTGAATATTTATCAAATATAGGCCTCGTCTCTGACGTCAAAATTAGGAAATGCATCTTAAGAAAGAAATAACCCAAAACCAAACGGATTACGGATCCATTAAGTAACAGTCGATTAGCAGTTATATTAAAAAAAAAAACACGTTGTTACAACAGCAGAAGTCACGTGACACTGGGAGCATGCGTGGTGAATTTCTCGAATAATCGGGGAACTCCGCGAATGTTGGAGATGCCTCTTTGTTAGTATATAAGCCTGGCAGAGAAAAGCCAGGAAGTTAAGCGAACATTAGTTACGGTGAGTTTCGGGTAACTTACGATTCTGTTTCGAGCTAGTGTGTGTTTTGCACTCGTAGAGAGCGAAGTTATTGAGATTGTGTATCGCTGTGATTTATAGCGTGTATTATAAAAGTTGTTAAGTTTAAACTGACGAGAAACGTACTGACGGTGGAATTACTGTGTACTAAAAGTTTATATGGAGAAAGAATAAACTGGTTTAATCAAGAAAGGACTTGTATCTCTGAAGTTCCTCGGAAATAATTTCTACCTGAAAGTAACAAACAAGCAGATACGTAACAGCTTATACACGCGCGAGCGCGCAAACATTTGTTCAAAGTTTACGAACCACAAATTTAATGGACTGAATTAATTTTAAAAACGCACTATTTTCGAGGTCTAGGTCGCTGGACCACACCTGTGATCTGACCCGAGACCCTGGGAGCAAACATGGAGAATTTAACTTGTAAATGTAAAGTAAAACGATGTAGTAATGAAACATGTTTGAAGTGTTCTGGATGTGGTTGTGAATGTGATGGTTTAAGTGTAACGATTACCGTATTTTTCGGTGTATAAGACGCATTTTTTTACCCCAAAATTTGATGTCAAAATC
>NW_013669298.1:27886-41658 GCF_000517525.1 Limulus polyphemus
TTGATTTACGGTATTTTCTTATTTTGATGTTTTGAGCTCTTTTGTGTTTAGAACAATACATACTAATTTTTAAAGTATCAAATTGAATTTTTGTTCAATAAAAATCTTTGAAATGCGACTGTAGCTTTTTTTTCCCCAAAACTTTGTCTTCAAAATAATGGTGCGTCTTATATTCCGAAATATACGGTAACCTAAACCGTGGGTTCAGGTTGGATGAGAGAAGAACATACTCGAAAATATCCCAATCGATTTGACAAACCAGATTCAGTTGATTACTGAATTGACATTGAAACATAAAATAACAGGCACAATAGTGTCAGTATCTTCAAAAAGGGAGGTTGGAATCATATATAACAGATCATTAGTTTCAATATTTTGTGAAACTTACAACACAGTAAAGCCCAAAGATGGAGCGTTGAAGTAGCTGAACGATGCATTACAAGATGACTTCTCTGGTGATTCTCAAACTTAAAATGTCATTTCTGCAATGATGAGTAAATATAAAAAGGATGATATAATGTCCAGGATGACACCACCACGGTATAATCCATATAGATGTCATCATGTCATATTTAGTTGTTTGTTTGTTTTCTTTTAGAAGTTCTGCCGATATTCATTCATCGAGATATATCGAAATGACCTTAAATCATCGGTTTCCGGAATGACCCCGTCACCTGTTGACTATCCTGGGTTCAGTACTAAAAGATGCTGGGTTGGCTCGTGTGGCAGTTGTTTATAATGGAACCGAAGTTAATGCCCAATTGATGTCTGTTCTTTGTCTAAGAACCAAACTGTTTTTTTTTAAAGAACTGCTGGGTAATTAAAATAACGAATATATACTGCGCTATGACTATACGGAACCCTTATTGGGCATATAATCGCGTGCGCACATTGGAACACAAACCGAATTTGCTCTCAGTAACACAGTTCTGGCTGTCGTAGCCTCCACTAAATACTAAAATATATTAATGTTAGTCAAAATCAGGGTGGGCAACAAAGGAATGGAAGTGACTAAAAACAAAACAAAACTTAGTGGAGGAGAGAGATAAATACAATTTTATTTGATTCGAATAAAAAATAGCAAACACATTTAGCCTTGACTCATGCAATCTTAAAACACTGGTAGAAAATGTGTAAACGATTGAGACAAACAGCACACAATTGCTACAGAGTTGACACGTTTAACCTCGGAAGTATATGAAGTACTGTTTAAAGAATTCAAACATATTACACATCCTAAGCTGGCTCACTTAACCTCAGAAGAACGTAAGACTGGAATTAAGAGATCCAAACAACTTGTGAATTAGTAATCAGAATTTTCAACCAATCATCTGAGTAATGCCAGAAACGTACATTGTAAGCTAACTATTTTTTTTTTAATACTGAAGTTACTAACTATAAAATATTTATTACTGCATGCCTTACACGTACATCATCCTGCGACTAACTGCTAGTCCTATACAAGAGTTTCTGTCTAGTATTTTTCAGAAAAATCAGAACCTTTGCTTTACGATATTACGAGGTGCAAACTAGGATATATTAAGACTACCGCTAGAAGTCTATGTAATCGCTTTAGTGAATCTTTTAAGGTTAAAAGTTCAAGCAACAAACAATGGGAGTCGCCGGTTTGAAAAGTGCAACATTTTCTAGGCCTCGAAATATTTTGATATTATTTTATGAGTATGATAAAAATTTAAATTTGAAATTTTAAAGTCTTACCAATATAAGTAAACTAATGGAGACGACACAATCTACAGGGTGGACCAAAAGTTATAAGACTATGATCCACCATGAAAAGTTTTTTTTTTTTTAATATCAGCATAGAAGCAGTGGGAGTAGCAATTCTCACGATGAAACAAGTCTCTTTGAATTGGCCTATTTAGTTCCATACCAGGCTCATGTTTACAATGTCTTTTATAGATAGAGATTGCTTTCAGGAAACATTCCTTCTATTATATGCGTTCTGGAGCCCTGTTACTTTTGTGTCAACCTGTTATAGTACAATTAAATACATGAATGAGGATGACGTTGTAACGTCGAAACATGTAGAGTCGTCAATTTTTTGAAGGCCATAGATAGGTCTGAATAAAATGTTTTTAATTGTGTACCAGTTTAACGTTGAATATTATTTATGATTTTAACTTTATACAAAAGTGCCAAAATACTATAATTGCAGGAATTAATGTTCCAGTATGTGTATGCTACATAGTTCATAGAGGTTAATATTTATTTTTCAAAAATTAATATTATTTTTGACTGTCTGTGATTTGTTTCTTGAGTGATAACTGTTCCCGCTTTCATACGAACAGATCCTGATAAATTTATTTGAATTGTAAAAGCTTTAAAATAAACTTGATTTTAAACAAGTTCAACTGTAGGAGGACGACAAATACGACATCTCTCCAACGAAAAATATCAGATAAAGACGACACAAACTCAGTATTGTTTATTAACGTAAATTAACTTAGATAATGTAAACTGTTCTCTGATTGGTCAGCAGCAAGGGCAAGTTAGTGTTAACACCAAGTAATATCAATAAATCAATCAAAGTCAAGGCTACAAATTGCGTATACGTTTCATTTTTTTTTTTTGTTGGAACATGTATTACTCAAAGAATGAGGCTGACCAGAGAGTGGCATCTCCTCCCTTCCAAAACAAAACAGAAAACGACAGAGATAGTATGACTGACTATATATATCATTATTATTATTGGAGATATGCCGATTTCATTTTAATGTCACTGACAGATGAAAAGAAGAACCGTACGTTATGTACCACATGGCCTAAAAAACTAATCGTGTCCAAAGTACATTGGACTGAGCAACCACATTCACAGCCGGCTGTATTTTTATAGATTTTGTTAACGAACGAACCAGATATTGTTGATACGATATCCCTCACTTAATAAAAAACAATTTGGTTATTGAAGAAATAGAAAATGAAGCTGACGGAGCTGTTAAAAACACCCAATCGTCTTCAATTATTTCTTTAGGGCAACAGAAAGTAGTAAAGTTTTGTTGCATCACAGCCTCCCACCCAAAAAAACAACAACACAACAACAACAACAAACAACGAAGATGCAACTACTTGGAACAGAAGCTACATTTTATTTGGTGTTGTTCTCACGTGTGAAATTATTCAGAGCCTCGGCATAATAAAACATGTAGTCTTACCAATTGGCACTGATAATATCAATCTGCGATACAACACAAGCACAAAACTGAACAGAAATAGAGCCATCAATGTCTTTTCCATGCTCGAAAAGGTTCGTGCAAAATCACGTTCAATAAAGTTGCATATACCACGGGTGTCGAAGTATTGTGGACAATACTACTGTTTTCGGAGGTGTTCATATTCACATATTAGGGCACTCACAAACTATGTAGGTGTTTGTTTCTCTTTGGGTGTTATACCACACTTTAAAGACAGAATAGCTTTTAACTCTAAACTATACGAAATTCACATTTCTCTCTAGCTTAGAATAAAAATAAAATCATCTGTTTAGAACGAATTCCTTTCAGTGAAACACATTAACCTGCCGTGGTATTTTTTTTTTTGTTCACAAGTTATCGATATCCAAGATCATTCTACAAATGCAACGAAGAAACTGACAAAACTGATATGATACAAACAATATATATTGCCATTGAATTATAAAAATAAAATAAATGGTCATTTATCAACCTACTGCAATGAAATTTTTGTAAAAAGAAGGGAAACGAGTAATAAAAAAATTATTCAAAAAATTAGGTATTATGAAGGGATGGATAATGCCAAAAAGTATTGAAACAATGTAGGGATGAATACACAAAACCATACAAAAATCACTGCAATTCAAACAGTTAAGAAAAATAGCATTTTTGTAATAAAAATTGTTCTTTATTATCATTAATTCTGCAGTACTTTATTAAATGTACACCTGTAATTACTATTAATATTTATGTAATGTAATTAATAATTATATGTTTAACGTTATTTCTTGAAGATCGGTTTTAGGTTCATCTTTTTGATGGCAATTTCTTCTTTACCTTCTTCGTATATGAAGGCAGCACATGATATGTATGTTGGTTAAGCCATTTATCAGTTGATCAGGAAATTTCAACACAATAATGTGAAGCCTTAAAAATCATGGTTAGTCAAGGTTTTGCTGGATTACAAAGTTATATGCGCATGTTTTAAACATATTTTGTACGGAATTACTTCATTAATAGAGTCAACTGTGGAGAAAGAAGACTGACAGAATTACGTTCCAAAGCACTGAGAAAACAAACTCATCATAAAACAACACGATCTTCCAAGATCAAAGTAAATTTTACGACTTGCTCAATTCTTGTACTTGTACGCTTTTACTAGGAATGCCACAGTTGTGACTACAAATGGTTGAAGTAAAAGCTTAACAAAGACTAGAAATTACTTAAGTAATGTAGACTTGTTTAACAACTTATTAATCGTTACCAAATTAGAAAGTTTGGGATCTTCAGATTATTCATTTTTTCTTTCAATTTTGTTTAAATAACTCGTTAAAAAAGCAAGTACTGTCTTAAAAATTTGACGTTAAAATTACGATGAATTAATGATTGATAAGAACGTGCAAATTAAACAAGTCAATAGCGGTTGAAGTACGATGTAAAAGATGGCTGATTGGCCTAGTTGTTTCATTGGTAGGTTCAAGTTAAAGTAAACGAAGGAGATGTGTTTAGATAAAACGGAAAAAAAGAGAGACTATATTATAAACTTAAATTTAAATAAACTCTACTTGAAATAATCTGAAGACTAGAGAGTTGTTGGTGTTGAATATTAAAAGCAAAAATGATGCAAACATTATAAAAAAATAAACGTTAGAGCAGTTAAAACGGTGACAGGACTCCATCAGCAAGTCTAAACTCTTACAGATATGAATCTCTTTGGAAATGCCATAGGTGACACTCTCTGTGTAGCTTACTAAACACAAAATATATGAACCTAGAAGTGTGTGTGTGCTGCATGTAACAATTATTGGACAGTCGCACATATACAAGGCAGTGTTAGTTAGTTTGATTGTTTTTGAATTTCGCGCAAAGCTGCACGAGGGTTATCTGCGCTAGCCGTCCCCAATTTAGCAGTGAAATACTAGAGGAAAGACAGCTAGTCATCACCACTTACCGCCAACTGTTGGACTACTCTTTTATCTAACGAATAGAGGGATTGACCGTTACATTATAACGCCCCTACAGCTGGGAGCAAGCATGTTTGGTGACACGGGGATTCGAACCAGCAACCCTCAGATTGCGAGTAAAGCGCTAACCACCTGGCCATGCCGGGGCGTAGGCAATGTTAGTTTACTATTCCAAAAAACAATAAACTGCTTCAACGACTGAATCTTGTAACATAAAGTAACATTTCGGGTTGAATTGGCATATGGCCTCAGCTAGGCTTAGCATATTTCGAATTACAACTTTAGAAAAATTATTATTTTCTATCTCACACACACACAGATATGTATATATATATATATATATATATACTACAACAGATTAAGACATACCGTGTCGGTATCCACAACTCCTTTCCTCTTTATTTTCGGCATGTCCTCAGATTGACTAATTTAAATTTAAGCCAATGTTAACGAATGGTAAAATTAAAGTGCATTATGGTGAAACTGAATGACAGTCACAACTGTTGCTAACGTCATGGAACAGTAAACGATACAGAATATGTTAATACAAATAGCACACTAACACTACACAAGGCATGTCAAACGATCTCACCACATGTACAACTAACTAGATATTGTCATGAATAGTAGTCCGTATGGTCAACTAAGGCTAATTATTAATTAGTTTTGAAATATGGAAAAAATAGGTACTAGTTACATTTTGGCTGCCATATTCAGATATAAAGTTAAACAATTAAAAATGAACCTTGGAAATACAATTAAAAATTAAGATACAGGTAAAAATAAATGAAATTAACTACTGATTAAATTTACATATTAAATAATGATATTAATAATTATTATTATAATATAACCAATAAAATATAAAGGAAGGGGGAAGCACCTGCTGTCAGCGTAGCTGGAACTGATAAATTAAATACAATAAAAAAATATAGTTAAACCAAAATTCGAAATTAAATGGTTAAACTTGATAAAATTTGTTTGTATACCTGAATAAAATAAAAATAATAGCAAATCTTTTACGACATATAAAAAAACTACATAACATGAGGAAGAAAATTATATTTAAATGAAATATAACAAACAAAAATAGAAAATTTATTATATATACAAAACCTAGGCTTACGGAAAAACGAGATATAAAAACATTTTTGCAAATGCACAATACAAATAAAATATATAAACAATCAGCACAAAAGGCAGCCTGTCTAAAGAACCACACAAAATACACAATAATACAATTTATGGATTATTCAGGGTACATACTGAAATGTATAAACAAAACTCTAATTTACAAAACAAATAAAAATCAATGGTAAATATAAAAAATCGTCATGAGGTTAAGACTACATATACATCTCCAGAACTCCAATGGGACATATGTCAGGATGTTCAGTAGATTGTCAGCAGATTTATGTGTTTTAGAATACATCTGGTGCATCACCTTTGTTGGCTGAGTCGATATATTTTTCGTTTGGCCAATTCTTCCTTGACCCAGTAAGTCTCTCTATGGCCCCAAATTTCTGTTTCATTTCAACCACTGGCGATCTTCTTCTCACAATATGTAGATCTAGGTGGAATTCTAACTCGTTAGTTGGGCTTGACAGTGATGCTACATATGTATCAATGCCTTAGAATTGTACTCTGCCAGGAGTTGGTCAGGAGCTCCACTAGTAGGTCCTGAGTCCCTAGCCACAGACACCTTTCAGTGAGGTTAAAGGTGGTGGTGTTGCAATGGATGTTACTGAATGCTTTTTGGTAGTAACATCGGCTTTTGTTGTCAGAGAGATTGCTAATTCAATTTTCCTTTCTGAAATAGATGTCTTGGATGACATTTTTTGTGGTTTATCAATCACCCTTCTGTCTGGCAACTTAACGAACTGTTACTTCATTTTCTTATGTGCATGTTCCTAATGTAGATCAGCTTAAATCACGCTTCAATGACACTTTATTTCCCGGGTTTTTGGCTTCTCAGTGGTCTCTACATTTGAGGTGGATGAGGTGCATTAGACACCCCTAATTTTGAAGTGGTAGGCTTGAGGGAAAGCAACTAGTAAGTACCAAACACTGCCCACTCTTGGCCTACTCTAATCATTTTTATAATGCATCCCTGGTCCCGAAGTGTAGAGCACAATTTGTTTGGAATAACAGGGTATGAACCAGAAACCCAAGATCTACAGTATGGCATGCTAACTACCGGAATAGGACATGAACCAAGAAACCCAGATCCATAGTATGGCATGCTAACCACCGGAATAGGAGATGAACCACGAACGCCAGATCCACAGTATGTCATGATAACCACCGGGTCATTCTTGGACCTATCCTCTTGGGTATACTTGATTTGATTATTTTGTGCATTGTGACTAATGTGATTTTATGAATGTGTACCACGAACAACTATGCACACGAGTATATGAGTAATATGAGTATATTATTATTATTATTTTTTTTTGCTGGTTCACAGAAAATAGTTATAACTAATACTATAATTAATTCATATTCATTATTATTTACTACTTACATCATGAGCTATCTTCTTATCCAGGTCACTGTGAACATAATGATAAATGACGTATCGATACTAAATCATGTAAATTATAAGAAACTGTTACTGGTAAGCAATAATGTAAAGTTGAAGTATGATGTCACAATATGTGTCGGACAAGTCATATAAATAGTTGACTACAGTTTCATATAGTTGTGTAACGGGCTATGTTATAGGAGCCTATTGGTACTAAGTTGGTTACAGTGTATGATAAAATAATAATGTACTACATAACTGGTTAGTAGCAGATGTCCATATATGTAAGGCAAATAATGCTAATATAATTCACTCATAGCACTCACTATACATATACCAAAATCACAGAGAAAAGATTTATTGGCTTCAGTTTTAGACCTGTCTGCCATATGTATTAAAGTACCATGCCTAGACTTTCTGCTGTAGCCTGCAATGTGTGTGACTAAATACCAAAATATCATTAACGCACATCAAGCAGTGTTATTACTATAAATAATGTTATCCACATTGCTAGAAAGGAACTGGTACATTTTACAGTTTGAATGGTATGACCAAAAAGTTATACAAGCCTTATTTGGTGCTAAAAAAGTCTTGGCTTTGCTTTTGTCATCTAGTTTGTTTAGCCAATAGCCACAAACGAGGTCTAGTGAATATAACCTGTGGGATCTATCCAGTACATCTTGGCATTTGCTAATTTACTTTTTTAATCTAGCTTGTCTTGTTAATAGCCAGTGAATATAACCTGTGGGATCTATCCAGTACATCATGGCATTTGCTAATTTACTTTGTCATCTAGCTTGTCTTGCCAATAGCCAATGAATGTAACCTGTGGGATCTATCCAGTACATCTTGGCATTTCCTAGTGGGAGAAACACATCACAATACATGTTACTGTAGTGTATTCACGCATGTGAAGGTCATAAAAACTTTTTTTCTGTCCGATGATTACTATTGGCCATAACAAGGTACTTTATAAAAGTGGAATGATTCCGTCCTTTTGCATTCAATCTGTCTCAGCGCTAGATACGTTACTGATGTTTCAATAATGTTTACATGCTGGTTGCTTTATAGACAACAAGGCTCTGGTATCTATATAGAACAGAGTGATACTTGCCCTTTCCACTAAGCTAATTTGTCAAACAAATGCACTGTTCAATTCCACTACTAACTCTCTGATTTTCTTATCCTGGACTGACCTTAGATTGTCTGCACAATCTTTAACCAGTAACTTCAGCTGTATTGGCAATGGTGTAAATTTATGTCATTACAGTGTAGCCAAAATGCAAGTTTTGGTCACTCCTCCTTCATGCACCACAACAACCACCAGTAACTTTGTTGTTTGTTAGAATTAGGTGATACGCAGAGAAGAAAATTAATTATTGCAAAGTGAAGGAGAAAATTAAATTTTCGGTAGAAGACTTTTCCAAGTCAAGCTCCTTTGATCTCACTCTAAGATCGCCTTACTTTTCTCCTCTCTGCCACCTCTCAGATGAATCAACGACAGCTTCTGTAACAACAAGATCTTGATCATGGCACAAACAATTTGCCTCAATAAGCTGTGGTATTCTACGGATAAACCAAAAATACATTTCATGATTATTGCAATAATAAGATGTCTGTGGAACAGGTATAGTGATTTTTTTTAAACTGAAAGAAAAAGAAAAGACGAACAAAAACAAATACTTTATTAATCAAAGTAGACAAATTACAGTGATATGCAAAATCGTTAGGACAAGAGAATATTTTGCCATTCTTTCCATTTTATGGGGCTAATTCTTCCATGTCATTACAAAATGTAAATGTCAACTCTATGGTAATGCTTCACTCATCTCTGTTGACAATTGAGTGAGCTAGGGTGAGAGTACTTATCATTCTTTAGAATTCCCATATACTTGTACCAAGTCATAAGGGTTCTACTTGAATGAACATACTGATCAAATTTAGGGTCTGAAGTAACTGTCATGGTAACCCATGTAGTGTATTAACTATATAGATAAGAGCTAGCAAGGAGCCAAGCTTTTGTGCGAACTCCCTGCTCTACTGACAATTCTCTATTCTTTTATGGCCTTGGCATGACAACAAAACTTAATATATATATATATATTATTAAACACTGTTTTTATCAAGGTTTATTTGTGGAATGCTATTAAATTGATTTTTTCTAGCATATACTGGTTCCATATGTTTACGTGATGCTGGTTTGATTCTCCGACAAATTGTTGCAGACTTGAAATGCTCCACAAAAACTGTCAAGTACACCCTAGATCGTGAGAACAAGACAGGTAAATTTGACAATAGGAAAGGAAGATGCAGAACACCTAAGCTCAATGATACTGATGTTAAGTATCTTCGTTTATGCAGCCTTTGGGACAGAAGGAAGACTGCCACTGATCTCAAGCATGAGATAAACGACCACGTACCAAATGACAGAAAAGTGTCCAGGTCTACAGTATCAGGGAGACTCAACGAAAATATAATATTTGGTCGTGTAGCAGTTAAAAAACCTTTACTTTGATCTCCAACTATTGTAAAGAGACTGAAATTTGCTAAAAAAGTACAACAACTGGATTGGAAAAGGGTGTTATGGACGGATGAGTCCAAGTTTGAAATATTTGGTTCAAAGTGTAGGTTGTATGTCCGGTGGAAGAAAGGTGAAAGATACTTACCTGAATTCATAGCACCTACCATGAAGCATTGGGGAGGCAGTGTGATGGTTTGGGGGTGTTTTTCTGCTGATGCGATACTTGCAAGATAGATGGAATAATGGACCAGCGAAAGTACCATCAGGTACTGATCCGTCATGGTATATCCAGTAGTTTGCGTATTATTAGTAAATGATTCTACTACCAAGAAGATAATGACCCAAAACACTCATCCAACCTATGCAGAAATTATGTGGCTAAGAAAGAAGCTGCTGGAGTAATTCAAATGATGCATATGACCCCCACATAACCCCGATCTCAACCCAATTGAGCAGATCTGGAATTTGATAGATCAAACACTTGACAAATCAAAAGTTACTTCCAAAGAAACTTTATGGAAGTGTATTAGAGACTTTTGGAGTAAAATCCCAAAGGAAACTTTGATTAAATATGGTGCAAAAGGGGGACACACAAAATATTAACTGAACTCTAGCACTTCCACCGAGTTTCTGTTGTACTAAATATGAAGATTAATAAAATGTTGATGTTTCACCTGTGATTTACCTTCGATTGTTCTTTGAAAGAAGCCCGAAATCTAATTTTTGACTTTGTCCTAACTCTTTTGTACAGTACTGTATATGTTGAGCGATTGATCTATTTGAAGGAATACTGTAATGGTGTTTAAGTTCAAGTTAAATGAATGAACTGTATTTAAATAAAGTCAACAAAAGAAACTGCACGTAATAAGCTACTTGAAATAAATTCAAGGGGATTGGCGTAGAATATACATAGGAAAGGCGTACACCTAATCAGGAAACTAGACATTATAATAACTGATACAGAGACGAAACTTCATCAGTAAGTCTTAACTCCTTTAAGCCAGAAACAAATCTCTTTCAACATCACCAAATTAGCTCTTACAGTCCACAAATTGGATACAATAATTAAAAGTTCCGGATTAGCACCTTAGTGTAATTTAAAAATTACGTATCGTATAAAACATGTACGCTAGCAACGTACGTGGTATCCGCATAGAGTACGCTGATCAACTGCGAACTGTATTTTCCAGCACAAAAAAAGAATCAAGAGAAGTGTATGAAAATATTTTTATGAAACAAATTAAGAGATAAAAACAAAATACTAAACATTCATAATTTTTGTTTAGATTCGAACCCTCTCTTTTTTTTTTCATTTAAAGTCACACTTGACAAAATAAATTACCGACGTAAAAATCAACTGTCGATAGTTTCTATGCCCTTAAAAATTTACCTCCGTTTGATGGACTATCTTTTCAATCTTTGTAGATACTATTCACGCATCAACTTAGTGTATATTCTACTACTTAATACTAGTGTATTAATCCGCAGTTCTTACTTGCTGTTCCGCAGTGGCTCAGCCCTAAATCTGGAGGATTATAACTCTAAAAGCAGGTTTCGATACCCAGGAGGGACAAAAAAAAAATTATATTGTGAAGCTTTGCACTTTAACAACAACAACAAAATAACAAAAACAAAATCTTACTTGTTTTCCCGGGCTGGATTGAAATACTAGTATCACTGTCTTGGTTTGATTAATTCCCCTCTTCTTAACAATAACAGTTTCTTTCTGAATTTATCACACTAGGAATTGTAATTTCTGTTTACTTCAAGCTCTAAGAATAGTATTTAACTCAATACTTTTGTGTTAGGAACCTCAACATCCTGTTGATGATGTCCAAAACAGTAAAATCTAGAAACAGTAACAAAGGTTTTAGTAATTGGTTTCGTTTTAACAAAGTGCGATTGATCTAGACGACAAAACCCGAACTAAATGATTTATTACGCAGTACACAAAGAGTAAATCTTGCGAGAAACCCTAGTTTTCAATCTTCTTGTTATTTTGATCTTATTCTTCACATGAGCTAGCACTAGTAATAAAAAACCGCTCTGTACCACGAGCAAGTGTCCTCTATCCTTCTCAGTCTCAGTAGCGTCTGTCATACAGCACATATTTTTCACTGAAGCTTAAGCCTGTAATCCTCCGCCTCGTGATTGGATAAAAGTTTATCTAACATAGGGCGTCTGTTTTCTTCAAAGTAAAGCTCAGGGAATATTGCTAAATAAACTGTTAACCTTTTTTTCTCTCTTTCTTCACTTTTGTAGTATTTTTTTATTTAATGAAATAGTTTTTGTTTGAAAATTAGCATTCGCGAAAAACGAATCACCCATTGATATTTTGAAGCAATTTTGAAGTTTTCTAAATGATTGATTAAGATTAGGAATTAAGTGTTTACGACGAAGAAATGAAAATAAATGAAGAATGTGTATGGATAAGAATGGATCCCTTATCATGAAGGCAGATAAGCTTCTTAATAAAACAATTAAGGAGGAGATGACATTTAAAATAAACATTGTTGGGATTACAATATCCTTATGCTAGTTAGATTCAAATTATTGAGATTTATGGGCCTTTTATTTAAGTTATATTATCTGAAGAACTTTATGTTTTAGTTAATAGGTCCTTGAAAGTCCACCCACAGAACATAAATCAAGCGTTATTTTAGAATACACGAAAACAAATACATCTTGTCATAAACCCTGCTACAAAATAACTTAAATTTATATACGTATATATCAAGATGATGTTTTCAAAAACTCCCTTACGAGTTTAAGCGACATAAAAGTTATGCACTTTTTCTTCAGCTTATAGTAAACACTTCTCATTTTCCTAAGCCTCTTTATGAACTGCTAGCGCAGTTAACCTTCCCTTAAATCTGCGTGAATATCTGAAACAAAACTAACAATACCCAACCACATGCGCACTCGAAGACGACACTTACACAGTAACTACAACAGGGCGAAATTTATACGCGTGGCCCGTGTTGCCTCGCTAAATTTGTTCTTTTACGACTCGAGAAAAATGTTAATATTTAGGACTTAGTGAAACAAAATCAACAGTAATACAATAATATCCCAGTGTATTACTTTATAAATCAGCGGTAATACAATAATATATCAATGTATTACCTTATGCTGTTTGCAACTCATGTACAAGAAAAATAGTAGCTGATACATGTTTCCATTTTAACATCTTTAACTGAATTCCTAGAAATCACCCTTTACAACTTGCCGTAATCGCTCTTCGTTCGTTTCACGAGAATGTGTGGAACACCACTGCAAAGTGCCAATGTTGTATTCAAGGTTGGGCGCGTATGTAACGGTGTAGTACACGACCTTGTTCGCCGATTTTGTTTTTGAAATAGAAATAATCTGATCTCATACTGTGAGTTAAAACAGATGGAAAGAGATAAAAAATATAACGTTAAAATGTTCATTGAGACTTTAATGTAATTCTTTTCTTCAGAAATCGGAGAAGAATGCATGATAAAATACAAAAATACTTGGTTAAAAGTAACGAAATTTATTAGTGGCTGTTTGTGCAATGATCCCTTAGTGTGAAGGAGTGTTTAAAA
>NW_013669298.1:42600-69510 GCF_000517525.1 Limulus polyphemus
AAGGTGGTTTTGAGATTCTTTTGTCGAGAAATAAATCCCGTATCGGATTCTCGAAATTTCATATTTTTTTTACCCCTCCCCCCCCCTTCTCTCTCCAGAAACAGTTGGTTTTCAAGTGATAATATTATACCCAGAGAATATTTTGCTGTATATTAATTATTTTTTTTATTCACGCACCGCCTTCCCTCCACCCCTACACAAAAGTATAAAATTTAATGACCACCAACAGATATTTCTTCAAGGAGAAAGGAGATTTCGCATGACGTTTTAATTTAAACTTATAAAAAACGTAGTTTTTTTTTAAAGTTTCTGAAACTAACTGCCACTAGCTCCAGTTAATTTAAACTGTTTTTAATGCCCGGTTTAGGCTTGTGTGAAGAACATATCACACATAACTGTCAGTAAGTGTTTATTCATGACTAAACTACGTAAGGCCCACAAGGGATATTTTATTACAGAGCTAAGCCTGTTTTGTTAGGTCCATACTGAATCTGATATTAAATATATTGTGCAACCTCTAAGGCCCAAAATGAACTTTCAAAACATAAGATAATTAATCGGGCTTATGAACATATCATAGGGTGTTTACGTATGCAATTTAAACAATACCACTTAATTACGCAGGCTACATAGTTTGCGCTGAGTTTGTTAGTAGTTCAAATAAAAAGGAGAAAAACATCCTCTCGTAGCTATAACTATACGATCTTTTCAATGTATTTGTTATTAAAATTAGATTTATTTAATTATACAATGTATCTGTTTTAGATACTTTGTGTGTTTTATGGTTCTGGAGATACCCGTGGTAGGCAGAGCACAGTTAGCCCATTGTGTAACTTTGTACTTAATTACAAACAAACAACCAGTAACGAAATACTGTAATTTAACTAGCTTTTCTAGCTTTCCCTGGTGGTATAGTATATTAATAATACTTGATATGGCTCATTTCCTTCTGAGGCCCGATATGGCCAGGTGGTTAGGGCGCTCGACTCGCAATCTGGGGGTCGCGGTTTCGAATCCTCGTCCCACCAAACATGCATCGCCCTTTCAACCGTGGGGGTGTTATAATGTGCGGTCAATCCCACTATTCGTTGGTAAAAGAGTAGCCCAAGAGTTGGCGGTGGGTGGTGATGACTAGCTGCCCTCCCTCTAGTCTTACACTGCTAAATTAGAGACGGCTAGCGCAGATAGCCTTCGTGTAGCTTTGCGCGAAATTCAAACAAACAAACCTTTTTCCTTCTCACAAAACTACATCAGAAAATTGTTTAGTTCTTTAACTTGGCAAACAAATAAACCTGATAAATTTACAACTCTGGAAATGTTTGCCCTTTGGAAATATGTATATTATTTCCTACATTTAACACTATGAGCAAGAAACTGAATCGGCGTTTTAGATTTACGCAATAATATTCTATCTCTTTATCACCCAGTGAAATGGAGTGGCTTGGTGGTTAACATGTCGAAGTGTGGATACGAGGGTTTATGGTTCGAGTCACATGGTCGCAAAAAACAAATAAACGCTTCTCTGCTCTTTAGGGCCGTGCATGAGTTATAAGGGTGACAGTCAAATCCCAGTATTCGATTGGAGTAGCCTAAGAGTTGGCAGTGGTTGCTGTTAACTAATTGCTTTTCCTCTAATCTATCAGCCCAAAATTAGAGACGGCTAACACAGATAGCCTTGTACAGGTTTGGCTATTATCGGAAAGAAACAAACAATCACGAGTGGCGCTATCTAGTAGTATTTGTAGAAATTACCTATTTCTGTGGAGAGTCGGTAGTAAAGTTATCGAAGAAAAAAACAAGAGGTAATCCTCAATAACCGCAGCACTTAAAATTCTTTTAGGCAAGATTAGAGTATATTAATCAGTGAGGCCTTTTTTGTCCTTTTTATTAGCTATATTTTCGTACGCCAGCAATACCAAGCGTGAAGCGTGCTTATATCCAATTCAATTTTATTACTCATTAGGATCTCTACCAGCCTACCCTCCAATTGAAATTATTTTAGGTAGAACTAGAGTAAATTAATATGAATCTTGAGTATGATCAAATACACCAATCGAAAGAGTTTGACCTTCTGAGTCCAAAACTAGACCTCAAATTGGTCAAGAGATGACGGAGATATAAGCTAAAAGTTTGTACTTCAAAACAACAACAAAATATATATAACAAATTCAGAGCCGTTCTATGAGCCGCTATGCAGCGGCTAAAAAACTATAAAATCAGATAAGTGATCTTTGAAATGTCACTAAAATGAAAGTTTTAGCTTGGGATGATAACTTGAAATAATATACTAATTACAAAACTGTTAGCAGAGTCAGGCAAGTAATGTGTATGATAAGTAGACTTGTATTTAGGATACCGAAAAAACAAACAAAAATACTCCATTAAAAGTGCACAGCTCGCTAATTTGACTGAACTTTTATCATCTTTAGTAAGCATAGATTGTACTCGAGGCAGTAAGGCTTAAGTTAGTTCTGGAACATTCTCATTTACACAGAACTTGCAGTCAGTCAGACAAGATCACACAAACAAACAAACAAAATGTGATAGTGACGACTCTTCGAGATCTAGACAACTCTCTTATAAACAAAAATGATTTACAACTTAACAGTTTAAGTAATGTACAATACGTCACCACTCGCAATGAACATAATGTTGTATTTTTAATCATTTTTGGTTGTTTAATCCCTTGTAATTTAAGTGTTCATTTTAAATGTCTGTCTGTTTTGAATTAACTTCTTTAGACAGACATAATAACCAGTACTTGTTGACACGTAATGAAACACGGTACATAAAGACAACGATTCTCTGTTTTATTTTCTAGCCATTCTGTAAAGCATTTGATCTGAAATGGTCAAACATATGGTCTGAATATTTCGTTGTCAAGTCCGATTTACATCCCAGTTTTTATAATGACTTTAATAAAGTGATACTAAACAGCGACAACTGTAACCAGGGTGGGCTAAAAGTAATACGACTCTAGACCATGTGTAGGAGAAGCGAGGTTCCTGACAGCAGCCTCTATCCATGTAACTCACTGTAAACACAAGTAAACGAGAATGAAATGATTTAGCCTAAAGTGATTTATCATATCGTGGGAATTACTGCCGCCACTGTTCCTGCTACAGTAATGATTGGAAAAGCACATTACATAGGTGACGCATTAGGTCCTGTTTACACTTTTGGGCCACCCTGTAGTTTCTAGCCATACAGAGACCCCCTGTGAGAATGTGACGTCACAGCTGACCATTCTGTTTGGAAGTACGAGATTTATTGAATGTTTAGAATAAAACTACAATTTAACGACCTCATAAAAACAGTTGGAGATAAGGAGAGACGACATTGCAGTTTAAGGTTAGAACTCCGGGAGATAACACTACTGCTTTATTTTCATAAAAACAGTTGGAGATAAAGAGAGACGACATTGCAGTTCAAGGTTAGAGCTCCGGGAGATAACACTACTGGTTTATTTTCATAAAAAACAGTTGGAGATAAGGAGAGACGACATTGCAGTTCAAGGTTAGAGCTCCGGGAGATAACACTATTGGTTTATTTTCTGTCGATTGTAACTCTATGATTATTTACATAGAACTATTAGAACAAAAAATGATTAGGAACGTAGACTTTGGGGCGAACATTATTAAAGTTGCCACATCAAGTGGAACATATTAAATTTAACAACTCTCTTTGTTTTGTGCCTCTTGATGCTGTTTGCTTTATCAATTAACAATTTATCTGTTTTATTCTGATCAGATTTCGGCATTGAAACTTCCGCATTTTGTTTAACAGTCAAAATATGCATATAATTATAATCAATAACCAAAAAATAAGAAAATTAGTAACTAATTAGTAATCTGGCTTAGGTGATCGTACGTGACCACATCTGTTGATTCAATTGCCACAACCTTACCAACTATAAGGAAAGCATTGAAGTTATGTTTTTTCTTTTAAAGGGGGGATTGCATTTAATTAAACGATTATATTACTCATTTAAAGCAGCTTAAATTTATTTTACTGTTTTAGAAGTTCACGTAAAGCCATACAAAGACCTATTTGCGGATAGCTGTCTCTCATTTTGAAGTGATTAACTAGTGTATGTGTGTGTGTGTGTGTATGTCTTTATATCAAAGCCTTATGGACTATCTCCTGTGTCCACCGAGGAGAATCAAACCTCTGATTTTAGCATTGTAATCCGCAGACTTGCCGTTGTCCCACCAGGGGACAACTAGAGATAAGGCAGCTAGTTAACAGCATTAATCGCCAACTCTGGGACTACTCTTGTCTGGCAGAGTAGTGTAATTTGATTGTCACCTTTATAGAGCACTCGATGGTGGCGTTTGTTCCGCGCTGACCTCATGGATAGCTCGATTCTGGAGCCCATGTCCTCTATTCATATTGTTATGAAGTTAGGTGTAAGGTAACATCGGTTGACGTTGAGTGGGAGAAAAAGGAATGTAAAAGGCAAGAGTTCAACAAAAGAGAGAGAAAAAAATAGGGGATTGACAGAGAGAGAGAGAGCGAATAAACCAAGAGAGGCGAAGGAAAGATGTAATATCCTGCCAAAGAGAAACGAAACCTACTTATACGTCTATGTGTTCTTGATTACCAGTAATAAACAGCAGTTTATTATGTTTACATTGCTATGAGTCAATTCCTGATGGGAATAAGTACAACCTAATTAAAGCTGATGAACATAATAAGTGTAAGCGAAGTGTGAGAAGAGCATGATCGTAATACCTGCCAGTAATATAACTTTACGATAAACAAGGCAACAGGAAATCTAGACAACGATAATTTAATGCATTGTATTTTAGTACAGTAATCGTTAAAAGTGGACTCACAGAGACAGTTAGGATGTTAGAAAGTTAGAAATGAACTTTGAAACAATAACAAATGGGACAAATTAGACACAGACTCCAACAGTTAGACGGCATGACGTAAGGGATCATCTCTTCCTAGGGGACACATCCCTTCCTCGGGGACACGTGTAATGGCATGGATTACATGTTCCTAAAACCTGTAGTGAGTGCACCCATGACCCCAAAATGGGGAATGTGTATATGCGACAAAGGGACGTGAACCGTGAATCCTCGGACTCACCGTCTGGGCATGCTAACTGCTATGTCACTAATGTGGTAACTAGAACTGCTATAGTAACTGTAAGCCTTGTGGTAACTAGAACTGCTATAGTAACTGTAAGCCTTGTGGTAACTAGAGCTGCTATAGTAGCTGTAAACCTTGTAATAACCAGAGCTGCTATAGTAACTGAGAGCTTTTATGGTAACCAAAGCTGCTATAGTAGCTGTAAGCCTTGTGGTAACTAGAACTGCTATAGTAATTGTAAGCCTTGTGGTAACCAGAGCTGCTATAGTAACTGTAAACCTTGTGATAACCAGAGCTGCTATAGTAACTGTAAACATTGTGGTAACCAGAGTTGCTATAGTAACTGAGAGCCTTATGGTAACCAGAGCTGCTATAGTAACTGAGAGCCTTATGGTAACCAGAGCTGCTATAGTAACTGAGAGCCTTATAGTAACCAGAGCTGCTATAGTAACTGAGAGCCCTATGGTAACCAGGGCTGCTATAGTACCTTTATGGTAACCAGATTTACTATAGTAAGTGTAAACCTTATGGTAACCAGAGCTGCCATAGTAACTGTAAGCCTTGTGGTAACCAGAGCTGCCATAGTAACTGCAAGCCTTGTGGTAACCAGAGCAACTGTAGTAATTGTAAGCCTTGTTCCACTATTTTCACCGTGATAAGTCAAGAATGTATTCCACGATTGTTTTATGGCTGCTTAACTCGTTCCACTCAAGAATAAGCAACACAAAACCCTCGGTGGTTGAGACCTAAACATTCAGTTTAATTTATCAGTATCAACGCCTTTACTGGATCAGTAAACAGCTCGCCAGTTTTACAACTCTCGAGACGAATCTCTGCCGAACTAGTCACGATGAAAGCCAAGCTGAACAAGAAACATGTCCAATCCTTCTTGGCTGATGGTCTGTGACTTGGCCAGATCTGGGGCTGCTCTCTAACTGGTGGTGGCCAGGGAGTCCTGTGGATATTTCTCCAAACAGTCTCTGATTCGACAGGTGCCAAATTCCACGTCGTCAATCCTCAGTTGTCCTCGCTTCCCTATACTTTATCTCTCTCTCTTGATCATCATGGTGAGTACTTCAACATCTGGAACAAGCCATTCCATTCTTCCAATAAAAGCCTTCCTTTAAACAGAATAAATCCAACAAGGACTAATACGCTCGTTATAATTTCAGAAAATCTACAATAAATCATAATGGTTTGGTAACAAAATTTCTACCTTCCTGTTTACTTGTAGTTTTTAAGTATAAACCGATTTCTCGAAAAGTATCAGATAGGCAAACCCGCAAATAGCAGTAGATTCGATCAAGAAATAAGGGAAGCGTTAATAACTTGACTGAATTTTACGTTACATGAGAAATAAACAGATTGGACACATTTAAATGATAGCGAAAACAATCTTTATTTAGACTCAACATAAAAAACAGTGTGCGTTCTTATTTGGACAAGTGGACGATCGCCTTTACTAGATCAGTAAACAGCTTGCCATATTTTCGTTTCTCGAGATGAATCTCTGTCGAACTTGTCGCGACATAAGCTAAGTAGAACTGAACAAAGAAAGTGTACCTGAATTTCAAAAATCACCTTACTGAGTGATCATAATATCAGTTACCTATGACCAGAACTAAAAACAACACCTGTACTATACAGTCAGATGATCATCATATCAGTTACCTATGACCAGAACTAAAAACAACACCTGTACTATACAGTCAGATTAAAATTAATTTTAACATCTTTTCGAAAATTTTAATAACCTATTTATCCAGAGTTCATTCAAAACTTTTTAATCTGTTTTTTTTTTTGGTGATACAATTCCTTCATCGAGAGTTTTATAAACCCAGCTTGGGTTCGAATTCCTTCATAAAAGGTTTACTAAACCTAGCTTAGGTTCGAATTTCTTAATCGAGAATTTTCTAAACACGGTTTGGGTTACAAATCTTTCTTCGAGGGTTTTTCTAAACCCTTTTCAACGATACACTTTCTTTATTGAGAGTTTTCTGGGAGTTCAAGTTGGTTATGAAATTTGTCGTAAACGTATTTTTTAAAATACAAATCTGTATATATATATATATATATGTGTGTGTGTGTGTAATAAGTTATCTTGGTAACTTCAGCATTATAAACCTCAGTAACACTACTGTAAACCGCTAAACATTTTTATGAACCCTTATAGTGTTATTTTGTACTATTCTAGAGAATATAATGTACATGTATTTGGTGTCCAAGGTATAAACACCATAAAACGTTTCTAGGAAGAAGCTCTCGGATCTGCTTAAGTTACTTCATCAATGAACTATTTGATGTAGATATGAACCAACATCTATGTAGCTGCGTCTTCAAAGTAAACACTATAACCTTCAACTTCTTCAAATATAGTATATGTTTAACTGATGAAAGTTTCATGTATTTCAGTCTAGCAACAGAAACTGGAATCAACTTATTTACTGTAATTTTATTTCTTTTAACATGTTATACAAAATATAATAAAATAGCAGCACATTTTTGTGTACGCCATATGAAAGTTTATTGTCAGTATATAAAAGTTGATTTTCTAATTCTCAGGAAAAGTTGTAGATCTTTCTATTTTAATTTTACAGAAATTTTAAAAGCTTTCTGTTGTGGTATGAGACGGTGCCACGTGTCTTCTTCTCACTTAGTAAATATGTAAATGTTGTTGAGATTTCTGTTTTAATCTTACAGAAATTTTAAAAGCTTTCTGTTGTGGTATGAGACGGTGCCACGTGTCTTCTTCTCACTTAGTAAATATGTAAATGTTGTTGAGATTTCTGTTTTCTTTCAGTTATGTTTGAAAGTTGTTCAAGTAATCACATTTTGACTTTGCCTCTTTCTCGCTGTGGTTCATTAATTGGCAGTTAACAGAGTTTCATGCAGGAAACATAGGTCACAACATCTAGAAATAGAAGGCTGTCTTTTCTGTAGGCGAATTTTGGAGGCCATCCATGGGTGAAAGACAAGAGGTGTCCTGCTAGCAGACAAGATGGCGAGTTTTGATGGAATATACCATTGATTACATAGGCCTGCGATGGTTTTATTGTCTTAAAATTTCTACAGTAATTCCTGTATGCTGTATCCGAAAATGATATCCAATTTTCTCCATCACGTACAGATTTTTCACAAAACGTCATAACGCAATGCATAAAAGAAAGACAACAACACGTAGTTTTGAGACTAAAAGACGTAGATTTCACACACACACAAAATCATGATGAATGAGGATGCTTATTCGTTTGGCATCAATTTTCTTCTCTTTTCTTCAGTTTGTGTTTTTGTTAACAAACATAATAATAAAAAATGTTCATTGTGGCAAACGAAATAACAATTTGATCCAAGTAAGTGTTTTTTCTTCCCGATTTGTAAAAAATTCTTACGTGATAGAAAAAAAAAAAGAATATTAGTTTCGAAATCTGCGTAGCTGAATTATGGAAAATCCGTTATTAAAACTAAAACAACTTTTATGAAGTTTAAATTCGCAGGCCTGTGTTATTAGTGGTGTGACAGTGAGACTCTTTCTGAAGAGAGTCTCTCAGTGGCACACCGGTATGTCTCCAGACTTACAATGTTGGAAACCGGATTTCGATACCCGTGGTGGGAAAAGCACAGATATCCATTTGTGTAGATTTGTGCTTAAGTACAAAACAAACGAACAAACAAAACTCTTTGAAGAGAGGTGTCCCATCATCAAGCTGAACATGAGAGTTGTAGTGCAATTGGTCAGTAAGCTGCTGATGTGCTTATTGATCATGGAGAAACCTGGGAGTTTGAAGGATAAACAGATGATGTGCATTTAGCATCTTGTTGCTCAGCAGATCTGGTTGCAGTCAATGCTCAGCACAGTATAGGGCTTCTAGAACCTGTCTATTCAATGACACTCTTCAGTTCAGAGTAGACTGTGAGCTGACCAGGTAGACCAGGCGTTATAATGTGATGGTCAATCCCACTATTCTTTGGTAAAAGAGAAGCCCATGAGTTGACAGTGGGTGATGTTGACTAGCTGCCTTCCCTCTAACGTATGACTTCTAAATCAGAGACGGCTAGTACAGATATGACATTTTAAAATAATCAATTAATTAAAATAATGATTAATTACAAAAGACAAGGCAACATCCATATTAATATTTTCAATATTAGATATATCATAACCTATTAATGTACTACTTCTCTCTATTACTGTTGTTGGTAAGTTGAAATTGGTTGTTTTATTTTGATTGCAATAGACTAAATCAAACAACTCGTTTACATACACACTCTGCTTTTTTAAAATGTTAATATTGAAATCCCAACTATAGTAAGTGAAGAATGATTCTTATTTAACATAATTAAAATGTTCTCAAATGTATTCATAAGTATTTTTATATCACCTTCAGGTAGTCTATACAGACAACAAACATAGTAGTTTTCAATTTGTATGACCATAAATCCAATATTTTCATTCATTATTAAAAAATGGACAAACATCAAAACAAATTTCCTCTTTAATATAGACCAAAACTCCGCCACTTTTTATGTCTTGCTTATTAAACAAGGAAGGAAGGTAACCTTGAATATTAATTATTAAATCGCCATCTTTAAACCAACATTGAATACTGAACATTACATCACCATCTTTAACCCAACCTTAAATACTGAACATTACATCACCATCTTTAACCCAACCTTAAATATTGGACATTAAATCATAATCTTTAACCCAACCTTAAATATTGGACATTAAATAAAGATGATGATTTGATTATCAATATTCAAGGTTAGGTTAAAGATGATGATTTAATGTCCGATATTCAAGGTTGGGTTAAAGATGATGATTTGATTATCAATATTCAAGGTTAGGTTAAAGATGATGATTTAATGTCCGATATTCAAGGGTAAGTTAAAGATGATAATGTCAATATGATGTCCAATATTGAAGGTTGGTTAAAGATGATGATTTGATTATCAATATTCAAGGTTAGGTTAAAGATGATGATTTAATGTCCGATATTCAAGGGTGAGTTAAAGATGATAATGTCAATATGATGTCCAATATTGAAGGTTGGTTAAAGATGATTATATAATATCCAATATTGAGGATTGGGTTAAAATTATTAACCCAACCTTGAATATTGGACATTAAATCATCATCTTTACCCAATCTTGTATATTAAACATTAATTCCCAATCTTTAACCCAACTTTCAATGTTGGACATTATATCATCATTTTTAACCCAACTTTCAATATTGGACATTAAATCATCATCTCTAACCCAGATTTCTACAAATATGAAACAAGTAAAATCATAATTTATATGCTGTAATTCACGATTCCACCCATATTCGTTCTTAAACTTCTAGCATTCTTATAATATACTGATAAACCAGAAAAGTCACCAATTTTTTTGCCCAATGTCATCAATATCAATATTGTCACCTATTATTTCAGTAATTGTTTCTGTATAATTAAACAAATTTAAATTGTTAATCAACATTGAAGATAAAATTACAATTAATAACATAATATTTGTTTATAAAAATACATTATATTATATTCATAATCTAACAAATAACTTATATTAATTACAGTTTAATTACTATCAAATTATTCAACCATTATATATAATGTTCTCTTTCCATTTTATCAAAGTTGTTTGGTTATTGATCATGATAAAATAGTAACTTGCAATTTTTCAAGATCATTTTCATTCCTTACAATTATAACATTCATTGATTCCTTCCTTAAATGGATTTTACCATTCTTAACCCATAAGAATTTATATATTTTTTCCCTTTTCACTTACTTAGTTTTATAAAACAAGTTTCTGAAAAATGGAGACAGATGTTCATTTATATAAATGTTATGTTCTTCATTACCAACTCCCGAATCTTTCGTTGTTAATTTCCTCGTTTTCTTCATATATTGAAGAAGCTTTTCTCGACGGGGCTGACTGTTTAGTCTTACAATTATGGGTTTTAGGTATTTTACCGAATTGGTCTTTTCTTCCAAATATGAGTGACATTTCTATATCATTAGGTCCAAGTGAATTATCTAAAGCAGTAGCTATATTTTTGATTATGATTTCTGTATATTCCTGTATCAAATCAGGTACTTCTAATATTTCAAGATTTTTGGGAGTAACTATATTATTCAACTTTACCAGGATTCCTAGGTTGTCTGTCTCATTAATTTAAATCGGCATATAATTTTACGAATTCAGTTCTAAACTTTAGGAAACATTACCTACTCTTTTATCGCATTAATCAAAAACTGGTTTGATTGCCAAACACTGATCAGATTACCAAAAGCGTGTGAGATTGCCAAATTCTATAACGTACTAGTGCTCTTAATTTTCTTCTGTTACTTAACAGATTAGGCTACATTTAGTTTGGTTACTTTGGCTGATTGTCTCCAGAGGATGGTGGAATGACATTAACAAACTAGGGAGATTTCTGTCATTCTGTTCTAAATGTACTCTTTCACATTTATATATTCTTGTGCCAAATTTTTAAACAACTTCAAGTTAAAAACAAATACTCGATCGTCAGCAGAGCCACACCAAAAGTTTATAACTTACAAAAAATAGCCTTGTCTATTAATAACTCTTGTTCTGGACTTCCAGAAAGTACATTTAGTATTTAAGTTCCTTCTTCATACCTCATACTCAAACAGTGAAGTTCTTCTGAACAATGAACAATTTCGTCGTTTATGGTTGTGAATAGTTTAGCCTTTAATATCTGTATTAACCTGGTGTTTTTTATTACGTAGGACCCCCTGGTAAGCTTGGGGGCTTATAACATTAAAATCGGGATTCAATACCCGTAGTTGTAACATCACAGATACCTTAAATACAGACAAGTATATTAGGAGTCTGAAATTTCTTAAATAAATGGTTAATTTCTTTTAAAAATTTGGATTTCATGGTTGCAGATTTTGATTTCGTTTTAAATTAATTCAAAAGCCTGAATGCAAGATTTTTCTAAACAATGTAGTGTGTAAGAGTGAAGTGTTTGCATGAAATTTTACCTCTTGAGGAAACATAATTTTAATTACGGACAGATATAACGAACGATAAAACCAGTTGCAACTTACCCCCCCCCCCTCCAGTGGCACAGCGAATGGTCTGCGGACTTACAGCGCTAGAATCCGGGTTTCGATACCCGTGGTGGGCACAACACAGATAGCTCATTGTGTAGATTTATGCTTAATAACAAACAACCAAATGTTTTCCTAATTAAAGCTCAATAAATGTAAAAGTTTATCGGTTTTCCCGGTGGCCCAGCGATAAAGTTAATAGCGTTAAAAATCAGGTTTTGATATCCACGGTGGACAGAGTACAGATAGGCGGAAGATGCTCTAGATTTGGCATATATAAGGACGTTAGGTCATCTGGATCTTTCATGTACTCATTCCAATGTGCAAAAGCAGTTGCTTTGGAAACAAAAAGTGAGAATCATCTTAACTATACAAAATTTTGATTAACGACTAAAAAAATGGAAGAGTAAGAAGAGATCAATCAGCATCAATGAAACAAAAACTGATTTTTTTATCATACCAGTAGCATCATGTTGTTCCTGTCGTTTTAACGCAAAGCTACAGAATGGGTTTTTTGCACTCTGTTAACTGCATGGAATTGAATCCCAAATTTTGACGTAGTAAGCTATTGAATGTACGCGTAAGCTTTAAGGGTTTGTTTGCTAAATTTTATGCAAGGTAGAGGATTCCAGTCCTTAGTTTGAGGGAAGAGCGCTAAGTAAACTCAACCACCGCTAACTTTTATAATACTCTTATCAGAAGGAATAGTGGGATTTGACCATAATTCTTATAACACATCCATATCTTCAAAATGCGGAGCGTAATTCTTTTTTGGCGATAATGTGACGCGAACCACGAGATCCTAGATTGGTTACCCATCTTCGACCCAGTTTTGCGTCTAACGAAGTAATATCATTAAATGGACGATATTATTTCAAGTTAAATCATCAAAGTAACACTTTTACCACCACGGCATCGCTTTAACCTGAACAACGTGATTTTGAGTGTAAGTGAATACGAAATAATTTTAATTAAGGACTATAACTTGAAATTGAAAATTAGATTTTTTTAAAGTAATTACAACCTATAAAACTGGCAGTAGAGGGTTTTTTGTTGTAGTAGAACTACTTTTCAGCATATTGAACATTTGGTGTTGTAATGTGTTCTATCGTTTGGCGAGTTTTTTTATTATTATTTAGTAAACAAAACAATGTGAAGTCCACGAAATGATAATGAATTAAGAAATTTCATGAGTAACGTTTGCTACAGGTTACGTTCACTGGTAGACCTAACTTTACAACTAAACTTTTCAACAAAACTCCGAAACTAATGTCATCTAACTTACTCATAAACTTACTTGCAGAATTTCTTAGCCAATCGACGGATAACGAATACGCTGACTAATTAACTGAATCGCATATGAATAGACGCAATAACTTTCACTTTCTAACAAACTGAATTGAATTACTCATTAACTCAATAATGCACTCACTAACCAATGACAATTTGTTCCACTAGGAGGGAAGGTTTATCACCTCTCTTGTTGGCTGCAGATAGTGAAAAAATTCTCGTTCATAGGTGTACAAAAGATTTTCTAAGCAAAATGAAGAGTCACCAGTCACACCATATATGTGTCAGAGACACTATACCCTAATAGAGGCTCTTTCTGTGGCAACCATATTTGATATGGTAACTTTGAACTGGTTAAAGTAGAGGGAGAAGCCAGAAACATTGACTGCAGCAACTCCAGCTCAGCTATAAAAGCTTCCAAAGTTGTCCATACCATGGAAAGCCCAGGTCTCATCCCAGGTCTTGGTACAGTCAAACAGGATACCACTGACTTTTCAAGGTTTCCCAGGTCCATATGATTATTATGCCATAGCAGCTACATTCCATTAGGTGACACTATATACAGGAGAGATTAAGTGTCATCTTCATTTGCGGATTGGTAAACATTTTAAACAAAACTACCAATATTTCATGCCCAGATACGATAGAATGAATGTGCAGTTCTACCAAAGTTCACATCTGTTGTAGGTGGCATGTGTACTGGTAATACCTGGTTCTATTTCTGCTCCAAAAAACTAGTGGAGCAAAGGCTGGGGTTTGGCTATCAATTTGGGAAGACATAGTAAATAGCTTGTGATGAAAAGTATGGTGGTCTGGGGATCACCACTACTCATATAGGGTTTGGAGGGATTTGGCATGTGCTGGTAAAGGAAGGTGCCTAGAAGTGTGGTCGAGATCCTGGTTGATACAAGTGCTGACAGAACTGTGGTCGATCTTGCTGTGTATCAGGCACTTCACGACCATTTTATGAAAACTTCATTCTGACTAATGCTGATAGGCCAGACGTGAGTGGAAAGACAAAAATCTAACTACATCTTGGTTCTATCAACTGCAGAATGAAAATGATTAGCTCCAATCTTAGTTCACTCATTGGTGCTTTAGGGATGCACTTACTGCACGAATTGTCAGCAACCTTCACTTGTGGAACAGAAGAACTGCAGTTCTCTGGAGAAAATATTCAGTGTCAACCAGACCAGGCCAGAGAAGTGGATTGCATGAGCACCCATGCAAAGAGAAGTCAAAGTGCTTCCAAATGCGCATGTGGTGTTCCATGAGACAGTATTCCGCGCAGCAGTGGTGACACCATCGTATGAAATAGCATTTCTTGTCCAGAAAGAAGACTGCACTTGTTTGAAAGTTACCTGTCTGAATGATGTCATATCATAGTCCTATTACTGATTTGCCGCTTTGAGCATTTAGCTATTCAGTTTTTCTTGCTGTAATGGCTGTCGGCATGGTTACTAGAGTAGAAGTATCTGAAGTAGGTGTAAAGCTAGATTTGCTTCACTCACACCGCACCCAAGGACAAATGTATAGTTACTAGAACATTTGAGATTATTGGTTGATGATCGAGGAAGCACTTTGGACTCAAAGCAATGACAGGAACTCACTGAGGTGTTGGTTGGTTCTACTGATGTAATTGTGGTACCAGATGATTATTTTGAACAAATAACAATAACTCATCAGTCAGAAAAGTTGATAGACGTCATATCAAACAACCACTGTATTAGCTTCCTTAAAACACTAGGAGTATAGCCAGTACACCCCAAATAACATTACAGAAGCTCCAAAAGGAGAAACTGAAGGATCCAGATCTAGCTTGTATACTACTTGTTATGTAGCCAGATGAACTGTTACATTTCAAGGTAGAAAAATGTAGTGCAGGTGAATATAATCTCTGGCACAAGAATAAACAGTTACATGTGCACAAAGTTGTGTTTTATCCCAGTTACAAAACATCCAGCCATTATTCTTAATCCATGATGAGTCTTTTAGTCCTTAGAGCTCTTAGGCGGAAGATGCTCTAGATTTGGCATATTCAAGAACGTTAGGTCACCTGGGTCTTTCATGAACTCATTCCAATGTGCAAAATCAGTTGCTGTGGAAACAGTGACATAGGAATGTTGTGCAGTAATACAAAAACTGTAGTGTGTGTGCTTTCCAAATAAAATGCCAGCCATCCAAGGGTAAGCTCCATCAGAGAGCTTTAGGTTCTCCATTGCAGACAATAGAATAGTCCTAAATACAACTGGTTCTTCTATTGAGAGAACAATATAATTATAGTTGTCATAGATTGCTTTACTAAGCTTTTCTGTTGATTGTTATATTAGTGCATTCCATTGTTGATGTGTTAGATGAATTACAAATAGCACCCTTTGAAGAGATCATTGTGAACCAAGGAACTAATTTCGGCAGCCAGATATCTGCTGATTTGTGTAAGATGTTGGTTGCTGTGAAGATGTGCAGTTTTCTATATCACTCATAATCTGGTTGTTTTGTAAAATATTGTTAATCATTAGCACAGTGACTTGGATGAACATTTGGTATTTATCAAAGTAATATATCACGTAATATAGCAAAAATCAGCTGACTGTTTGCCTAGCTTGCTAATATTTAGCCAATAAATACACCTCTAATTTAATTTATTGTTTGGCCCACCCCAAGGCAGACTTATCACGGTTTTTTCAGCAGTTGGCACGGATATATTTGCACGTAAGCATTATAAGTATGGTTACCATATAGTAGACGATATATTATAATAAGGCAGTAATGGGATGAAAGTTTGAGTGTGGTGACCGGGTATGATATTGATATATGCTTGTGGTATTAAAGCAAGCCGGTTATGTCTGGATTGATAATTATATTATTCTCAGGTACTTCAATGTGTCTGACTACGAGTTGCAGAGGTCACGTGTCTTGTGCAAGCACCTTGAACTTATCGACAAACTAAAACTTCGTATCGTTGACGAGATTGTCGTGTATTGATTGGACCAAGAATCAGGAGTGGAGGAGACTGATAAGTTAGAGGGCAGTAAAAACAGTGCATTATACGATCTCGACTCAGCTGAAGAGGATAGAGTTGCTACTAAGACTTCTCTGGCTGTCCAGAAGAAGTTGCAAGAAGAAGCACCAGTGGAGGAGTGGCGGATAAACTATGACGATTGGTCAAACAATGACATCAATCTCTTAATCACTATGGCTGAGACTAGCTGCATAACTAGCAGTTACTATGATCATTTAATTGTGAAATCAGTGACTCAAAGGAAATGGTTTTTCTTGCTTTTCAAGCTATCGAATAGCGCCTTTATTTGTGAGATGTCTAAAACACAGTACATGCTAGTTGCTTGATTATAGTACAGTTAGGACATTTGATGTTGCTTGACTAGAAATGATCGCTAAGAAGTTGAAAACAACTGTAAGCTGAAAAGCGTTGCAACTCCTACTTTCCAAGCTACCAAGTGATGTTTCTTGATAGAATCTATACAGGAAATTGTGTGTTAGCCACTTGCTTATAGTATAGCTAAGACAAAAGATGTCATTAGTCAGAGTTTCTTTAAATTCTCTCCACTGTTCGCAGGCCATTTCTGATCTGAAAACCTTCCACCATTCTAGTAGCTCTCTCCCCAAGTTACGGTTTCCGCCCATTTATTCTCGGGTACTTGATACATATAAAAATGCTTTTCCAAATTTTTAATAAACTTTAAGATATTTAAATCCGAATTATTTTCGAACTTCTCAACAGGCAGGGGTGGTGGATTGACTGCGGTGACGTAAATCGATGAATTTTCCACAGGAATGTAGATAGAATGAACTCTTGAAGTTTGTGGTTGAGGGGAGGGAGACTTTGTTTTTCTCGCTAGTAGATCAGTTACCATGCATATTAGCATTTCCACCTGTTCCATCAATACTGACATAAACTGCTTTGAACTTGCCACATCGTATTCTCTAACTTTCATAGTAACAGTTATTTTCCAGCACAAGTTATCTTATATTTAACTGATCTTAAATTATTGCTGAGTTAATCACTCGACACTGAAATAAGAAACAAGCAATCCAAAGTCACAACTCAAACCTTTATGAAAAAGGTCCTTGTTCGGGCACCAATGTAACAGTCTAAAATAACACGCTGCTACAACCAGGGTTCAACAAAAAAACAATTTATTAAACTGTAACTAACACTTGGAATAACATTTAGCTCTTACCAAAAGCACAGTTAATACCCACGTGCCGGGCTAGGACTTGATATTAATGTTAAAGAACAATAAAACATATATATCAGTTTTAACTATTTCAAATAATGAAATCTAGAAAAAAGAACCAGAAGAAGAAGAAAAAACCTTAATTCCAAAAAAAAATCACTTTTTTTATATTGATAACAATATCGAGTGACAAACAGCAATAATTCATTAACTATCTCGTGACTCAGTTTGAGAAGCTTATGGCAGGGTGTTTATTCACTCCATTATGTCACGAGAGTATATCTCATGTGATCATAAGTTTACATAATCTTTTACTACAATAATAGTATCTGTATGCCACCACTTGGCAAGCTGGTGTCAGTTTCATAACACATACATATTTACTCAAAGTAAACGTGATTAGCCAGAAGGTGAATTAGTGTTTTAATGTAACTATATATTCATACATAAACTAAATGACAGAAAGAATATTAAATGGACGATAAACAAAACCATAACCAAAATATTTGATATATCAGAAGCCTTTAAAATTCCGTTTGTACAAGAAGTGGTACAAGTTCTTATTATGTTTGGTGATTGGGGAAGTTCTCAGAAATTCATTTAATTTTAAAAACTTAAGTTCTGAGAATCTTGTTCTGTTAAAAAAAAACACATGAAAAATCCTTAGAAACTTGTACTGTATGAAAATCAATTATACAGTGTTTTGGGATAACAAAACAAGTAGTCTTGCCACAGAGTGATATTATTGATATCAATCTGCAGTACAACACAAGCACAAAACTGAGCAGAAACAGACCTATCACTACCTCATAGCGTCTCTTTTTTTATGCTCGAAAGGATTCATGTTCAGTAGAGTTATGTATATCAGAAGCATGGAGTATTTTGTACCATACTACTGGTTTTGGAAGTACTCATATTCAGATAAGGGCACTTAATATATTGAAGAAACCCTTAGACTTCAAAATACAATTTTATACAAGTACCAATTGGCATAATTCCATTCAATACAAGTGACAATTCGGAGAAAATTTGAAAAAACTGGAAGAAATCGTAAAATTATTTTTTGTAGAAGATACACACAAACATGAAAAGATTATGGAAATAAACCAGTTTAGAAAAGTATTTTAAACCCCTTTTTTATACATGGAATTCTTGGGTTAAGTTGCTAAAAACAATCATTGCACGAGGAACAACTGGAAGAAACACTTAAATAGTAACGAAACTGATAATTAAGATGGAGAATGTATGAAGATAGTTAACAAATACTATGAAAATCTTTAAACAGGTTTTTGCCCCATAATTAGAGGTTCTTATGATAACTATAATTAAGTATTTTAACAGCCACATAAGAAAGGAAAAGCAATTAATGTGCCAGGAGTATTTTTTTGTTTTGAAGCACATAGCTATACAATGAGTTACCTGTGCTCTGTCCAACGTGAATGTCAAAACCAGATTTTTAACATTATAAACCCCAGACTTAGTGCTGAGCCAACAGGGGGCGCATGAAGTAAAAAACAACAACAAATGAGTTTCACATGAAGCTATCAGTAAAATATGGTTACAATTCCAGTTGATAGAGAAGAGTAATAAACTTTTTTAGCAAGTGTCACTTAAATGTTTTCACTTTAACTAAAGTAAAGAAAAAAATAGTTTTTATATTCTGTGACTATAAATGACATTCAAGTCCCCTGATCGGACAGCAGTAAGTCTACGGAGTTACAATGCTAAATCCGGGGTTCGATTTCCCATAGTGGACAATGCAGATGGCCAAATGTAGCTTTGCTTTAAAAACATACAAATAAACGAGTGTTTCAACGTTTTATACGTCGAAGTCACTATTTTAATTGACCAGTGTTTTATATTGTACAGAATCTATTTCATCAGGGTAGAGGAATACGTAATATTAGTTTAAATTATCGATACATTATATTGTTCAAGAATTTCAGAGAAGAATCTCAATTGATTGTTTTAATGAGACAAATGTTTCCAGCATGTGTCAAAAAGAAGCTTATCAAGATGCAATGAGAAAGTATATGGTTATTTACTCAGCGATTTGAAACTGCAAATGCCTGAACAGATCCTTCTGAGTTGGACTTTTTCCTGAAGATAAAGTTATTGTGTATGTACCAAAGTAAGTTAAAACTAACATTTAACTAAATATATACTAATTTATTATCATGACTGCTGCAGTGATAGAGCTAGAATGATTTTATCTGAAGGATGGACCACATGTAATTAAACAGCTGGCATTCAAATGTTTAATCACTGGATATATATGTGTTATTTTGTGTTTAAACAACCGTTTTCGAGTGAATATCTTTCAGATCCAGATTGCCGTCTGTGTAAATGGGTGACACGATACATTCATCACATTCCATTTAAATGTGGCAATGTCGACCTGTGGAGTATGGTTAGATTGATAAGAGAGAACTTTTCCACTGTTTATACAAAGGGGAGAGAGAAGTCTCTTGAAAATTCCTTGTTACAATCTGGAATTGTTTGGATGTCCCAACTTCCAAAATAGACTCTATCTTGTCCACTTCATATTAACAATTATTATCATTGTAGTGGGAAAAATGTAGATGTTATATCTAAATGGATGTATAAATATACAATATTATATGTTGTACTTAAAATCTCTTTTCATTTATTCATCATGACACGTAGAGTTAAACAACATCAAGAGTTGCTCAATGCATTACCTAAAGCAGCACATAAACAGATTAAAGGAATAATTGCCAGAGCTAAAAATGAATTTATCGTGTGTATTTGCATGACTGAATTCATATCATTATCTATAGAGTTTAGTACCTTATGCACCAGTCTTTCAAAAAGTTTGGGTTGATAAAGAGAATGTACCAGTTCTTCAGGAGCAAGAACCATTTATTTTGCTATATTTTTAGATTCCAGCAGCTTTACCAATAGCCAAACCATCTAATAATGAAAGTATTGGTGCTACGAGTAATGTTAAATCTTTCCTTTATATATTAGCAAATGTCTTTTCCATTTAACTGATGTTTTCTTGACAGCCAACTCTCTCAATAATGATTTGTGTCATCTAACTGTCTGCTTTTAGATGTTTGCCATGAGAATGTTCCCCTTTAAAACATTCAAAGCACGTCCACAAAATGATATGTTACCTGTAGACGATAAAGCAAAGATGATAGACTAGCTGTAACAACGTCATCAGACCTTTCATTTGCAAGCCACGGAACCCATTAAAAATAAAATAGAATCGCCGACTAATAAAAATTTAGAGATCATTGACAGTGTTCCTCAGAAATATAAAAAAAAACAACCTGAAATTCTATTAAACTTGATACATTCCAGTGAGGATCTAACGTGGAATGATTGTAGAGAATTAGTGATTAGTGGAAGATCCCTCCCAAACAGTAACATAATCGACCTAATGAATGACGTGCTGTGAAAATGAAAGCATTTTAACCCTAGAAGATGGAAATAATTTGTGGAATGATTGTTAGATATGAATATTCCCCAAGACGTTGGTAGAAATGTAGACAGATGGAAGTGTAGGAAATATGTTACACGTGTTAAAAGGCCTAAAGGTATTGTATCTAAATTAGATGATTTTTAAGAAAGTATTGTGTATTGACTGTCGCCATGGGCTGTTGCCAGCCTTTTAAGCTTAAGTCGTCTAAGAATTAATACTGTCTGTTGTAAAGGTCAAACTATTACTATTGTTAGAGACAAATTTAATGGTAAAATACTAAATAAAAGTAAATGACATAGAAAATAATGTCTAATAAAACTCTACAATCTATCTATTATAACCCTATACATCCTATTTGTTTTGGAGGAGTACAGCCTTTATTTAGATCTGTGAATGCACTAAATAAATCAGCCACTCTAAAAACAGGCTAAGTCATCAGGATACATACACTCTACAGAAACCAGTAAGATATAAGTTTTCAAGAAACCGAGTAATCGTTTCAGGGATTGATAAATAATGGCAGGCTGATTTGGTGGATCTCTCTAACCTAAGTCAATATAACACTCAGTTTAAACATTTACTCACGTTTATTGAAGAGTTTTCCTAAATATGCATGGGTTGTTCCACTCAAGACTAAGAAATGCACAACTCTTGTAAAATCTTTCAAACAGACTTTAAAACAGGGTCGAAAACCTTGTAAACTTTAAATCGACGCTGCAAAAGGATTTACTAATTGTTTGTTTCAATACTATCTTAAGAAAGAAGACTTCTTTAATACACATAACGAAACAAAAGCGTCTATAGTAGAAAGATTTAATCACACTTTTAAAACTAGAATGTGACACTACTTTACTCATCGTGGAACATATAAATATATCACTGTACTGAAATGTCACATTTTACGAATCTGAACTTCAAAGAGTTATAAAGTCTTCCAATGACGTCTACACTATAGAAGAAATATTATTGAATGAGGAAGGGGTAAAACAAACAATATTTTGTAAAATGGAAAGGAGATCCCGATAAATTTAATTGTTGGATCCTTCCAACAGATCTGTATCACCAGCAGTCATAAAATGATATGCATAACTCTATCACTCATTATACAAAATGAATCAGTTGGATGTGACGTTACCTAGTAACAGTTCTATGAATTATTGTGCTAATAATACTCTTACAAACTATATCACTCATCTTCCGAGATCTATCAACCTTGAAGGTTTGTGGGAAGTGGCCTTGGTCGAATTATAGTATCTACTGTATATAGCTAGCATAACGTGTTTGACGGTACAGGATGGTTATCTTACTTTTCAGGCTCTCACCCTGCTACCATAATGTATTATGTTAGACCAGGTTATTACAAATAACCTGAAAATTTAATTATAATCTTAAACCAAGTAGAAGAATCACTTCCCAAGCCCAACAATGAACTTATATTTATTTACAATTCATTCACCCGAAAAGTAAGAGCGAAGGAAAATGATGGAGCCTCTTTAAAACTCGACCCTGTACTATCAGTTATTCATGGATTTAATAATAATCACACGATAACAGAGCCCACTGTAGCTCCATATAATGTTAATATGCATGGTGGAATTTATTCGCTTAATGTTTACTCAGATAGTGTGGAACCTAATACTGTTGGTGATGCGTATGCACCGCTGATACGAATCATTCAAGTTAAAGGTCAAGATCGAGACATGATCATTAAAACATTTACAAATCCTCAATACAGACCTGCTTCTAAACAGTTTTCAGACTTTTGAGATCGATATAAAGGACGACATTGGTCGATTGTTTGATTGTTTGTTTTGAATTTTGCGCAAACTACAAGAGGGTTATCTGCGCTCGCCGTCCCTAATTTAGCAGTGTAAGACTAGAAGGAAGGCAGCTAGTCATCACCACCCACCGCCAACTCTTGGGCTACTTTTTACCAAAGAATAGCGGGATTGATAGTCACATTATAACGCCCCCAGGGCTGAAAGGGCGAGCATGTTTGGTGGGACGGGGATTCGAACCCGCGACCCGCAGATTGCGCCTCGAGCTCCTTAACCACCTGGCCATACCGGGCGACATTGGTCGACCTATCTCATTTGAACAAGGAGGAGTTCACGGTCATGAGAGTACCTTACTATCAAGAACCAGCTATCTATGGCTGTTCAGTCAGGCATAAATTTTAGCATCAGATGTCATACAAGGAAAACCTTTTGTTGATGTTGGAAAACAACCAGCAATACAAGGAGTCCAGAACCTGCTTGAGATGTCAAAGAGGCTCTGTCTAATAAAAAGAAGAAACACAAAGGTACGGGGTTCAGAAAAGTTAAAACTAAGAGACATCAACTCCAGACTTTTTCGACAAGTAATCATGACTCTCATACCACATGAAAAGTCTTGTCAATATACAAAGTCTGAACTAGACTTATTTACTCTCCCTTCCATGCAAATCGTGACTGATGAAGGTCAATGGACCGAATATCTTCAGTGACCGACAGAGGAACCATCCAACTTTCAGGAGATGAATATTTAGAATCGGCACAATCGTACCTTCAAGTAAAGACAAAGATTGTCAAGTCTGATGGGACCGATATAAAAAGGATGAAGATACCTCTATACCTGTCAACTTGTTACTTCATCCTCTGTTTTCTCAAGTAGATGTACACCTGAACAACAAGTTCATTTCTTCGTCTCACAATCTTTATGCATACAAGGCCTAAATAGAAACTCTACTGAGTTATAATGTAGAAGCTAAGTCGTTTGACATCATCCATGTGGATAAAAGACACGGCGGATAGTTTTGATGATCTCGATTTTAATGATGGTGAGAATAACGAATCAGAGACCGACACATAGATACGTATGGTTGTCAAACATTCGACATGATTGGCTGTCTACATTTGGAAATCTTTTTACCGAACAAGTTCTTGCCCAATGGCGTAAGTTTAAAACTCCGACTCATACGAATTAAAGATTCGTTTTGTATTATGTCAAATGATGAATGGGGATACAAAGTGTTACTACAACACGTTTCTACCTACTCTTGAAAAGTCAAGATCAGTCCACCAGTTGTTCTTTCGCACGCTAAAGAAGTTCAGAAAGGAACAGCTAAATATCATTTGAAATATATAATGTGTGTAAATCGTTTTCAATTCCCCATGGAAATTTACAAGCTTCTATCGATAATGCGTTTTCAGGTCAAGTACCTACACGTCTTGTTATAAGATATGTTGATAACGATGCATGTAATGGATCTTGGAAGAAAAATATGCACAATTTCAAACATTACAGTATCAATTTCATGGCAGTCAACGTGGATGGAAAACAGATTCCCGCTCGACCTTAACAACTATATTTTGATGTTAAGCTGTCTGCACGAAGCTACGAAACGTTATTTAGTGAATGGGAAAATATTTTCAAAATCAAGGAATTAATATATGATATGACGAATACTAGGGAGGATATACACTTTTTGTCTATGATTTTAAACCCGATCTATCTGCTGGAAATTTACACTTTAACTTGGTGAAACAGGGAAATTTACGAATTGAAATAGGTTTGGGCTGTGTCTTATCCAATACTATAAATGTTCTCGCCTATGCAGAATTCCAGTCAATATGAGAAATTAATCAGTCTAGAAACATCACATGTGACATCTAAGAAACTATGAACACATTAGAAATTCATTTGATACTTTCAAAAGACTTATGTACGCGAAAGAAGTTTGGAGGTGTATTTGTGAGTGATCAACTACCTGATCATGCAGAAAAACAACTGTAAATCGTCAATCTGAATCTGAGTCATAAACCTGGTAGCCACTGGATCTGTACTTACAATCTGAATCTGAGTCATAAACCTGGTAGCCACTGGATCTGTACTTACAATCTGAATCTGAGCCATAAACCTGGTAGCCACTGGATCTGTACTTACAATCTGAATCTGAGTCATAAACCTGGTAGCCACTGGATCTGTACTTACTTTGGTCGAGATGAGCAAGGATAATATTTTGATCCATTAGGACTGACTTCACATTATCTCAACATAAGAAAATTCATCAAGAAGAACTGTCAAACATGGACTTACCAGAAAAAAAGTACTGCAAGGATCACATTCATCTGTGTGTGGACAATATTGTATATATATGATACTTATTATCGTTGTCGCCATGTGTTGAAACGAAATCTCCTATCTAAATTTGGATCGCACAAAGACAGTGATGATATGTTTGTTCATGATTTTGTTGTAAAACGTTCTCATGTAAATTCTTTAACAGACGTGTCTTTTTATGTAGATCAGATTACTAAATATTTATTGCGAGAAAATTAATAACATGTTAAAAATAAATATTGTGTCCAAAACCTTTTATTATGTTAAATCAATAATAGTTTTACATGGAAATTAAATTTAGACAACGGGCTCATCATCTTCCATTTATAGAAAACATAAACATAAGTTGAGACTTGTATATAGCTCTGTCAGCCTTTGTAAGTTGTATTTAATGATTGACTTATAAATCAAAACACATTGCTATGAAATTAGGTTAAATTATTAGTTTTAAGACTTTGTTACTATAATATCATCTTGATCTACATCATAGCAACACGTTTTCTGGACAACATTCGTTGTCGTGGCTGCCTAGAAACACGTTGTATGTCTGTGAATTTACCACGGATCCACAGGGGGATTTAATAAATTATTCCAAAAGTTTGAAATTTTACCTATTCACTAAAACTAGCTAATTTAAGCTGAAATTCATAAAATTTTATCTTTCTTCTAATGAGTACTAATAGCTTTATTTAAAAAAAACGAAACGCATTTAATTTACCAAATGAAAAACACACCATCCGTAAACTATATTCGGTAAATAGAAACATTTGTAATAAATGTATATTAACACCGTTAGATGGGGCTTTTTAATAAAGGCCGTGAGAGCACAAACTCGATTTTTACCACTGACTTATCGCTGAGCCACCGGGGACGACCGTAGTGTTTACTAGTTTTTTAAATGGAAAATTGAATACTTTGAAACGTAGTTTTTAGTTGCAGATCAATAAAAGCATTTTTTACCGTTAATAATGCAACAACTATTAGTTATTTCGTAGCAGTTATGAAATATTTAATGCAATAAAATATCCATTTAACATTATGTTATTTGTTTTTATTAGCGCAAAGCTATAAAATGACCGTCTGAATTTCGTGGCCAGGTGGTTAGGGCGCTTGACTCGCAATCTGAGGGGCACGGGTTCGAATCCTTGTCCCACCAAACAACCATGGGGGCGTTATAATGTAACGATCAATCCCACTATTCGTTGGTAAAAGAGTGGCCCAAGAGTTGGTTGTGGGTGGTGATGACTAGCTGCCGTCCCTTTAGTTTTACACTGCCAAATTAGAGACGGCTAGTGCAGATAGCCCTCGTGTAGCTTTGCGCAAAATTCAAAAACAAACAAACAAACTCTGCCGGGAAGCGAACGCTACATTTTAGCGTTTCTAGTCCGCAAACTTACAAGTGATCCACTCAGGACTAGACATTATTTTATACAACGTTCGTAGGCTACTACTACACAATTATTAGATAATTAACCAATTATAAAAGTGTGTTTTGTGAAGGTGAGCTTGGCCCGGACGATCCCTAAAATAAACTATACTTTTCAGAAAAATCACGGAAATCAGTGAAAACATACTAGAAATATAAAAATTATTTAATTTTGTATTTTAATTCAATAAATAAATAATCAGGACCTTAATTAAGAATATCAGCTGAAATGAGGCTCATTGCCTTTATATAATTTTT
>NW_013669298.1:69724-75772 GCF_000517525.1 Limulus polyphemus
AAAAAAGACTTTGTACCAGATTTGATCAAAATGAAAATACATTCTTTCCTCTATCTTAGGCTATGAGCAAATTTCTTTCAATACAATGTTAAGTAGCAGATTTTGCACAGCAAGGATATAAGAAATCCCTTTCCTGCACATTTTTGACGCGTACCTTTCCACGATAATCAGTTTTCTTTAATTTGACATGCAGATGGGAGGAATTTCGTTTTCGACAGAGGATTAAGCTGGCTCACACCCTTGAAGTCTCAATTCCAATTTAATCTATTTCTACGACTTCTTTTATTGCCATATCTAAACAAAATGAGAAATGATATTTTTAATTATTCATATTTAGAAAAGCATTTTTTGGTGAGTGATGAATCCAACTTATGAAACTCACACCCAGCATAACAATCAATCACTGGGGTTGATATATTATCGGTTGAAGAGTTTTTGGGGCGAAGGTTCACATTTTGCATAGCTAGAAAATTTAATGCCTTTCATAAAACGATGACACACTATACACTATTTATATAAAGCAGAGTTAACCACCTATTTGTCTTGAGGAACTTGCTGAACCAATGTCAATAAAATTCGGTAGCGTAACTCACGTGGACCCCTAAAATATCTAATTTAAATTGTAAAATGGATAAGTAATCAGATGAACGGTTAGAATTTGTCAGCCATTTCAACTATGACTATTTAATGTAGCGAATTTGGCTAGAAAGTAGATATCAAAATAAGCGAAGCCAACGACAAAGGAAAGTGACGTTTAATGTCACGCATAAAACGGGTAAGTTCATGTGCTACGGCCCAAAATTGTAGAAAGGAGCGGCCCACGCTCCCATTTATAGCGTTATTATTTGTTAAGCCCGATAATGCTGAGATATATTCCCTATCCTAAAATAAACCACATTCAGTTGTTATGGTAATCTTGTCAACGTACTGATCCACAAGAACTACTCCATACAGGTAAAGCAAAATCTAAATGTAACTTATGTAATAGTCAAATAGTCTTAAGGTTTAGGCGTAGTTGTTTATAAATAATCACTATATATATATACATGTGGTATATCTCAAAAATATTTAAAACCACGAAATTTGTTGAAAATGACAGGACTAAAGTGACTGACTGTAACTTGTTAGTGTTAAGTCAAAAACAAGATGAAGAAACAAAATCAAAGGAAAAACCACATAAGGGTTAAATTATTCCCTAATCGCTCAGGTGTAAGCGTGACAGCTTATAATGCAAAAATTCAGGGTACAATCCCTGTGGCTGACATAGTACAGATAACCCATTACGCATAGAGTTGTGTACCAAAAAAAAACAAGTGATAAATCAAGGTTTAATGGAGCATAGGGCCCCAACAACACCTCGCCAACGGAAGTTGTTGTTGCAGTAATTTTTTAACAGGTTGGTTTTTACGGGGCGGAATTGCTAGCCCCGCGCCTAACCCTCCTCCTTTCTCATTCTGGACTTGGGACCAGGCAATGGTGGTGGCATCCATGCCGGGGGAACGAACCCGGTACCTTTGGATTAGAAATCCAACGCGCTATCCACTGCGCTATAGGGACACAAAGTTAGTGATAAGTCAAGGAACAAAGTTAAATATAAATCAAGTTAGTGTTAATTCATAACAAACAAGGTAGAGGAAAGACAGAGTAATATGTATTACAAATTATGATTTTCTAAGGAGTTGTACTTATTAAGCGTTGTTATTATTCAACCAGTTGCCTTATTGTAAACTGGGGATGTCATAGCCAGTTGCATCTTTTAAGCATTGCGTTTATTAAATTATTATTATACACTGTCACTGTCTTAGCTAGATAGATCTATTAAGCTTTGCTCTTATTAAATTATTACAATTATTATTATACACTGTCACTGTCTTAGCTAGATAGATCTATTAAGCTTTGCTCTTATTAAATTATTACAATTATTATTATACACTGTCACTGTCTTAGCTAGATAAATCTATTAAGCTTTGCACTTATTAAATTATTACAATTATTGTTATACACTATCATTATCTTAGCTAGACACATCTTTTAAACATTGCGCTTAATATGTTACTAGCACAGTACCCTGCGTTGCTCGGATGAAAATGGCTTTAAGTATCCTGGGTTGTTTTTATTAAATCAACCATGTTAATCTTTATTTTTGCAATAAAATCATAATGATTTATTTACCTAACTAAATATTTTGATTAAAATCAATAAAAATAACAATGTGTGAAAAAATAATTTCCTAAAGCTATTTTAAAGCAAAACTGGGTGCATTGTTCCTGCTTCTTGCATGTGCTTTGCATGGCATTCCAAATTTCCAAAACAAAATTCCCTATATTCTGGTGTCCTGATTTCTGCTATGTGGTCAAGTGTCGCTTGTAGTGTATTTTGACATTATTATCGTTCCATTTAATGAAGAATTAATTTATTATTTTCTTGTTGCAACACAATGTAAATGTAAATTTGTCGATACCAAACGTTTTTGTAAAGTCATCGTATAGCTGATTCTTGCGAGTACACGCAAGCAAATCCAAAGATATAACTGAAGCAAGCCTGTTTAGTTGAGGGAGTGGGCGCGCATGTTTGAGAGGAAACACTAGATTTTTTCAGTTAAGGGGAGTTAGAGAGTAGGTATGTATGTGTAGAAGAAAGAGAGAGGGGGGGGGGAACACAAATGAAAGCTCCATGAAGATTTTAGATCGTTTTAAAACATAACTGATCATGGATAGAATAATTAGGAAAAGTCCTCATGCAGAGAAGAAACATAAATAATAGCCCTTTTGATCACACATTACCAAAAAAATACAGCCGTTTCAACTTGAGACCAATTAGTCATCCTGTTTGTCAAAATTTCTATATTTCTTAATTTGCGGCCTCAAAACGGCTTCTAAGGCCGTGACCACATAGCCCATGTTACTTTCCGCACAAAGTTGTATCTGTACCACGAGTTTGGAGTTTGTATCTTTAAAGATGTGACCGTGCATAAGGAACAGACCCAGAGAGAGAGACATTCGCGTTTATATATATATAGGGAGGATTACAATTATCACACACGCTCACTGCCTTAGTTAAAAGAATTAAATGTCACGTTTGTTAACTTATTACACTATTACAAACGGTCACTCTGCCGTAGCTAGTTACATCTATTAAGCATGCGCTAAATATGTTATTACACTTATTACAAGTTTTGAATTTCCAGCCTGTTAATTGAATTGACATTTGGGTTATTAAAACGATTATAATTACTACTTGTAGTTGTTTTTTCAGGTGGTCTCTGCTGTTATGAGTCGTCAATTGCTCAGATTATTCAATTTATTCTAATTTACAGTTACTCAGGGCCTAACATCCACAATTACACAGGTACTTACATTTGTTACAAGATATGATTTTTAGGGCCTACAATTACTACGATAATTATTCATGAGGTAACAATAAATACAAGTCACGGTTATTCGAGCATTAACAATTGTAACATGTATTATTTCTATTATAATTGTTTGTCTTTGTCTCTCCCACAGGAAGACAACCATAAAATATACTTTCTGTCATCAAGTTATCCAATCATGTAAAAAGGTAAAACTAAATTATGGTTACTAGGGGATGAACATGAGTATTTTGATGTTCTTAAGTCTCGTGTATAATATACCATATGTCATGCTTTGCTAACTAAAATAAATGAACAAACGACTAACTTCAGATATTACACTGTTTATAATATTTTTTTATCAACCATCCTCATTTTAATAAATAAACATTTCAGTTTTCTCTTACTCGTGATATGAAACCTAGACAGTTATAAAGTACTTCATGAAGATGTGACCAACTGATTAAAACCGTAACTTAAGTTAGATTAGTCTGTGTTTTTCTCTCCTCCCCCCTCTTCATGTTAACGTCTTCTGGGAACAAACACAAAATTTCAGTCCTACCAAGAATCAAAGCTTTGATTAAGGAATTAACAAAACATGAGATTTTAAGGAACAGTGTTGTCCGTCCTAAAGGACGAAACATCTGAATCACGTTTCCCTGGAAACCTGGTAACAACAAGACAGTAGAATAAAACTTAACTGATATATATATATATATATATTACATAGTTTATACACTGTCAAGCAACCAAAAATTACAATGTATCTGTGTGTATATACATCTAATTGTAGGTAAGCTGTCAGTGCTTGTACTACTGCCGTATTGCCGGAGGTATCGTTTATGTACAAAAATAACGACACGTAATAAGTACGAGACAAATTTACGCATGTTATAGTTCAGCTTTCCCGTATTTTGCTAAAATATTGTTAATTTACAGCTAAAAATTATACTTGTATAGCATAGACCTAAAGTAAAGGTCTCAGAACAACATCACGAGTGTTTGAAATAGTTAAAAGTAACATTCGGAGAGGCAGGGAACGCGTCAGTATTAAGAAACAACGTACCAGATGTGTACCGTTTGTATAACATAGATCAACCGAACGTAATGCCTTTAGATAATGGTCCTCGGGGGGACCATTACAACGCTGAAATATGGGGTTCGATTCTTCGCAGTGGACACAGCAGATATCCCAATGTGGCTTTGCTCTAAAAACAAACCAACATTTAGATAATGTGTTTAGCATGACAATTTCTCAAACATACTGCTGTGTCATCTGGGGACACGAAGTTCTGATACCTAACCAACTTACAATATTTAATTGAGCGTTCATTTGAAATTAAGAACCTTAATTTTATAAGATAATAATTTCTAAACTATCATTTGTATTATAATAGTAAATAAAAAGAATCGACCATTTAATAACCCCCATGTAGAGATTTGTCAATAAAACACAAACACCAAAGTTCAATATAATTGACAAGTTGTATATTGTTGCATACATGAAACAAATTTGAAGATTATTTAGATGTTCGTGTATAGGTAGCTCACATACAATAAAAATAACCACAAAAATGAACAATTAATGTCAATAGAGCCACATAAAAGTTAATACTATCAGAAATGTTCTACACGTTAAAGAGTAACCTTGCACAAAACGTTATACAGAGAAGAAACTGTGTGATTTGAAACATATTTACAATGTCAAATGAAATAATATAAAAATTTCAATTTGAAAAACATGAAATATTTTGGGAAAGATGGTCTAAATTAATTGTAATCATCAAAAGGGAAACAAAGTTATCACATTAAAAAATATATTCGATACTTAATGCTAAAATCATCAAACTGAACACTAAAAACCAGTATGAAGTTCAGTGTCCAGATAAGAACACCGAAACGGATACATGTAATCAATACGTCACATTATAATGTCGGTAATACAATAGTTAAAACAACCTGACAGGTCAATTTTAGTTACTAAAATATATCAAAATAAATATTTTAACATCACACCTACGGAAATCAATAGTATCAGCCACTGAAGAAATGATTGTCTGATAAACAAGAGACGTTCATTTTCTGCCTAACTCATTGTATATGTCTGAGACCCAATCCATTACTCAAAGTGAGTTCTTCTTGTTCTTGGCTTTAATAAAGTATTGGTAAGTATCTCCATTAAATGTTTCTCCTTGGCTTTCAGAAAATATTCGTTAAGTACCTTCGTTAAAATTCTGTCCTTGGCTTTAATAAAGTATTCGTAAGTACCTTCATTAAATTTTTCTTCTTGGCTTTCATAAAGTATTCGTTAAATACCTTCATTAAATTTTTCTCCTTAGCTTTCAGAAAGTATTCGTTAAATACCTTCATTAATTTTTTCTTCTTGGGTTTCAGAAAGTATTCGTTAAGTACCTTCATTGAATTTTTTCTCCTTAACTTTCAGAAAGTATTCGTTAAATACCTTCATTAAGTTTTCTTCTTGGCTTTAAGAAAGTATTCGTTAAATACCTTCATTAAATTTTTCTTTATGGCTTTCAGAAAGTATTCGTTAAGTACCTTCATTATTATTTTTTCTTGGCTTTAAGAAAGTATTCGTTAAATACCTTCATTAAATTTTTCTTTATGGCTTTCAGAAAGTATTCGTTAAGTACCTTCATTATTATTTTTTCTTGGCTTTCAGAAAGTATTCGTTAAAT
>NW_013669298.1:76650-79653 GCF_000517525.1 Limulus polyphemus
TTCAATATTAAATGACTATTTAATTTTCATAACAAGAGTGTTAAAAGTTAATTATTTTAAAGGTGATAGTTATGACAAGTTTCGTTACGTAACTCTGTACGAGTCTTACGTTGTGTATGTAGTTTGATTGTTGTACTAGGCTTTTGTAATATTGATGACGTCATCTTACTCAAAGCTTCTAAATTTTTCTCCTTGTGTGTTATATTGTTGTTACTAGAGGTCTAGATGTGTCATATTGTTGTTGATAAAGGGCTAGGTATTTCTAGATTTTTCTTTCGTGTGTGTTATATTGTTGTTACTAGAGGTCTAGATGTGTCATATTGTTGTTGATAAAGGGCTAGGTATTTCTAGATTTTTCTTTCGTGTGTGTTATATTGTTGTTACTAGAGGTCTAGATGTGTCATATTGTTGTTAATAAAGGGCTAGGTATTTCTAGATTTTTCTTTCGTGTGTTATATTACCTGCAGATACAGAGAGCAAGTTAAGTTAATAAAGTGAAAGTAGAAGTGAAAAAAGTGAAGTAAGACTGGGTGATTGTGCGTTTGGCCATAAAGGGCGTATAGCGGCGATTTCTAAAGTGAGTTTCACAGCTTTTATTGTAATAACAGAAATAGGGGAGAATAACCTGTCTTGTCAAAGGGTGTTCTAAAGTAATCGAAGCAGCCTGTGTAGACTTTGACGAAAAAAAGAGACAATTATTGAAAGATCTGAATAAAACTGTGATAACCAACAGTATAACGTTTAAACTGTTTTGATTATATTATTTTCATACAAATGGATTGTGCTGTTCGTTTATTGTTGAAATTTATCGCCAACAAATCACAAACACCTAATCTAAAGAATCCCGGGACCTATAAACTTGACACTTAAGAAAAAAAAATTAAATGAACATATTATCTAAACGAAAGTTTAAGTGTCTATTTTAATAAGCGTATGTGATGCCCCCCAGTGGCTCAGCGGAATGTCTGTGGACGTACAACATTAGAAACCGGGTTTCGATACCCGTGGTGGGCAGGGCACAGATAGTCCATTGTGTAGGTTTGTGCTTAATTTCAAAATAAACAAACAAAGCATATTTGATATGGTTTAACATTGCATTTTCATCAGAGATAACTTACTATTTTTACCAATAGACATAAATTGGTCCAGTGACGACATGCTAAAAATTGAAATGTTTATTTATTTATTTTAAAATTTCACGCAACGTACACAAGAGCTATCTGCGTACACAAGAGCACGTTTTTGTGGCAACGGGATGCTTTTGTTTGTTTTTAAGTGCAAAGCTACAAAATGGTTTATTTGTGCTCTGTCCCCTGTGGGTATCGAAACTTGAGTGTTATCGTAAACCATCAGGGCTACTGCTGAGCCACCATGGAGCGCAATGGGATGCAAATCAAGAACCCTAAGAGTCACAGTTCAACCACTAAGACTGATCCCAAAAAAGAAATAATAGAATAAAAGGATCTGACACCCCTCCACACACATACTGAATAGCATCCGGTGTTCGATTCCAGCCGTGGGCACAATATACATAACTCAATGTGCAGCTTTGTGTTTACAAACAAAGACAAAAGTATTAAAATATTATAATGCAACTACAGTATTTTATATAATTCAAATAGGTCAAGTCTGAAATGTTTTATTCATTAATTTTTTCATACAAGCTGAATATCCACATGTGTTTTTTTAATTCTTTATCGTTGATGCCATATTTATATAATTCAAATAGGTCAAGTCTGAAATGTTTTATTCATTAATTTTTTCATACAAGCTGAATATCCACATGTGTTTTTTAATTTTTTATCGTTGATGCCATATTTTAATATTTAAATCTTTTACGAAACTGAAACAGTAACACAATGTAGTTAACGAACTTAAAGTGTGTTAAAATATCTTACGTGACAGCAAACAAAAATGTCTGTTTTGTGGTAAGATCTGTTTACTTTAAATTGTACGTTAAATCTTATTACGAAGTGTTAGGCTTAAGGTTGCTGTTAATAGTAGATATATGTATATATATAACGGCGAAAAGTCATTGATTTTTAAAAATATAACCATTCTATTCCAAAACGTTTGAAAAGTTTCTGACATTTTTAAGGGTTTCATTTCGTGTGCTGTACTACTTCTTATATCGTTATCTTATCTTCACAGTCTCTGAGGTATTGACGTCCGTGCATTCTAAGATGCAGACATTTGAAGAGCAAGTTAAACCCAACTGTTGGAAATGAATCACAGTATATTACTTTACTTTTGATGGAACCCTTGCTTTGTGAAATGTGGGGGACACAAAAAGCAGCTTTCTTTCTTGATGGGAATATAATAAAATTGTTTTTCCACAGATTGGGCCCATTTTTTTTATAATATACGTAAATGATTTACACGATCGAAACCAAAATTGTAAAATTACTATTTTTGCCCATGTTAATGCATTAACATTTATCCCTACCGATATAGAAGAACTGAGATTAAAAATTAAAAATGACTTGTAAAGACGAGAATTTTTTTTCCTTTTTTTTAATTTAATGAATTGATTGTCTATTAATATATTAAACAAAATATATATCTTTTGAATTAAAAACAAAATTATTATAAATATTTATCTCTTTTAAAGTTAAGCCATATCGGGCTATCTGTTGTGTCCGCCGAGGAGAATCGAACCCCGGGTTTTTGCGTTGCAAGTCTTTAGACTTACCAATGTCTCATAGTATAAATGGAAAGTATTTAAAAATTGTATATTCGTAATAAAGGGTGTACACATAATACTAGCAGCTTGAAAGAGTGAATTTTATGAAGTATTTAGGCTTACAAATCGGAAAGAGCATGTTAAGGATTTGGTCAAAACTCTTAAGATTTATGTCCATTAAAATACGTTGTTTTAAAAAATTGTTAAGTTTGTTTGGAATTAAGCACAAAGTTTTTAAATTAAATGCGATTAAATAATTAATAATTAATGTTATTAACAGAATATTCTAAATAATTTATATCTGATCAGTATAATTTAAC
>NW_013669298.1:80059-84426 GCF_000517525.1 Limulus polyphemus
TTAAGCACAAAGTTTTTAAATTAAATGCGATTAAATAAAATGCTAAACAATTAATTATCTTAAACCAGGATAAATGAAATAATTAGTGTTATTAACCCATATAAAATTCCACACCGAATTCAATTTTTAAGTTTTTTTTATTTAAATGTGATTAATTTATTTAAATTTAATACCATGCGCTCAGTGCTGTTAACCTGACTAAACTAAATGATTTTGGGTTAATTGTAATATTTATTGTATTATATTTGTATGGTATTAGTATTGTATTTGTAATAATAATAATAAAAACTCTAGAACTAAATAACTGAATTTTCTTCATTTTATTTAAACGACGTGCTTGATAAAATGAGTGTCAGAGATTTAGCAACCATGTAAAGCGCTGTTTTCATTTTAAAATTTTACTTTAACACCATTTGAACACGCCTCCTGCTGTGTTCAGAATGAACTATATGTAAATGATTTATTTTTCAAAGACTACCAAGGACTTTGGTTCATTTGCATGATTGCTGTATAGCAGTTGATTTGATTTAGTTAACATCTCATGAAACATTTATATAAGATTTAGGGTTTCATCTGACCAAGAAATAAATAGATTATTACTCAAAGAATTTCACTTTGGATAAAGTGTAATTCATCATTTTCCCATAAGTAATAAGTTGGTGGAAAGAAAGAAAGATGAAAGAGTAACCATCAGAAAGATTTCGTGGAAAAAAAAGAAAATAAAAAGAACAAAATATGATAATAATTATTATACTGATGAAGTAATATAAAAGTTTGGTGAGGATGGTAATGAAATCACAGAAAACAAGAAGTAAAAAAGCTGCTGGTCGGAAAATCGCTAAGTGAATTTTTATTTTACAAAAAGTGGTGATCTAACTGTCTATTTATTTACTTCTTATTTATAGCCTATATCACAACAAGACTGTCAGTTTTAAGTACTTCTCTCTGTCTTGGCCCAACACGGTTTTACTTTAATAAGTGTATGTAACAACACTTTAAATTTTGTCCACTACAGTAAACTTTTGATGATGTTTTTCGTTACGTACCACAGCTAATCAAACCAGCCGAGTCCCTAGTGGCTCAGCGGTAAGTCTGAAGGCTTATAACGATAAAAACTGTGTTTCGATACCTGTGGCGGGCACAGCACATATAGCCCATCATGCAAGTTTTTGCTACAATGGCTAGTGGTTAGAACTTGATGACTTCCAACATTGTCAGACATAGTGCAAAGTATAAAGCACACAAATCATGTGACGTAAGTCATACACTATCAGGAAAATCATGTAATCAGCCCAGTAGCATAACTAGGGAGGCCCGATCGGGGCTCAGCTCGGTTTGTTTGTTTTCACAAAACACACTTTTATAATTGGTTATTGGTTAATTATCTTATAATTGTGTAGTAGTAGCCTACGAACGTTGTATAACATAATGTCTAGACTTGGGTGGATCAGCGGTAAGCTTACGGACTTAAAACGCTAAAATCCAGCGTTCGTTTCCCGGCAGAGTTTGTTTGTTTGTTTTTGAATTTCGCGCAAAGCTACACGAGGGCTATCTGCGCCAGCCTTCCCTAATTTAGCAGTGTAAGACTAGAAGGAAGGCAGCTAGTCATCACCACCCACCGCCAACTCTGGGGGTACTCTTTTACCAACGAATAGTGGAATTGACCGTCAAATTATAACGTCCCCACGGCTGAAAGGGCGAGTATGTTTGGTGTGACGGGGATTCGAACCCGCGACCCGCAGATTGTGAGTCTAGCGCCCTAACCACCTGGCCGTGGCGGCCCAGGCTCAGCTCGAAAGGTGACGCAAATGTCTAGTTATTTTAACAGATATTTGAGAACTAAATCTGATAATATAATTCCTTTAAAATTTCCCACACATTTCTATTATTATATATTATCATAACAGGATCACTGGATCACCCTATAAGTTCAGGACCGTTTGAACTTATGAAAATATGCCTGCCATTTCTTAATCTATTTAGCAATATTTAAAATACTCTTGTCTGTGCCTGTCTAGCGTATGGATACACACAGAAAAGAACGTAGAATTGTCTATGTATGGTGGAGCCACCAAGCTGAACAGTTTTAATGAACTACTGTAGCTCTCCCTATTTATAATATAATAGTAAATATTTATAATCAAGTTTCTTTTACATGATTTCTAGTTTTTAGGGTTAACTGTTAGGCCTAACTTCCAAGGCGCTTACTGGTAATCGTATTTCTTGTGTTGTGATTTATCTTCTATTTTTTCATCCTATATAATTTTTTTAGTGTCATACATGGTGTATACACCATCGTCTCGCAACTGAATGTTCTACAAGACATATGGAACAATTTACCGGAAAAAAAACAGTAACTGTCAGAAGACTGACAATGGACTCAGGTGTTATTACTCTTCACGATGCGTTACTTGTATGGTAGCCCAAATTATTTTTCAGCTCGTTATCTGTTACTGTGTCTGTAAAGAAAAATAGCAGCGTGTGTATATATGTGTGTAGAGGCTTCTCTCGAAGTTTAATTCAAAGTTATCTTTATTTTTATTTATCTTGCAACACTTGGGAAATATTAGAATGACGCATTTTAAGGTGTATATTGTTAAATGCTACTTTCGAGTGTAGTATAATGATTACTTTTAATTTGTGTTCATTAACCATTGATGATATAACTTATGTTCGAAGTTTATAGCTTTATTTTGAGCTACGTCCATAAACTCGTCATTGGCAACATGTCAATTTTATTTAAAAGTGTCACCCGTGATGATACATGTCAAATCCCAAACGTATATGCAATAATAAGCAACAGTAGATGGCGCTGTACTCACTACGATCTAATTTTATTTTCGAATTCACCACATCGTACCAAAAATACTACTGCTCTTTGCAGTTAACTTTACAACAATTTCTAAGTATCTATTTTGTAATATGTCATATACATTTATCATTTTAATTCATTAGTTTTCTATTCTTTATCTTTTAATCTATTTAATAGAAGCAGACGATCGATTGGCTTGTTGATGGTTGGATTTTTAGCGCGCAAACCTAAACAAAGGGTTATCTGCGCTTTATACATCGCTAGAAATCAATCGAGCTCCGGATTTTAGCATTGTAAGTCCGGAAATTTATCGCTCACTCACCTGGGACACAAACAGACGAAGTAACACACACTTCCGTCCTAAAAGATGGGACGATAAATAATCGTAATCGTTCCCGTGAAAGAATCGCGACTTAGATTTGTAAATATTGAATGTTAAAAAGTCCTTGTTCATATGTGTTTAACAATAATATCAGAATTTAAAGATTCGGTGACTTATAATTCACAGCATCCTGAAATAAGCAAAGATTAACATGTTAATACATATTCTTCTCATACAAGAGAACTGAACCAATATGCACAATAAGATACACCGAAAATTTAACTAAACAATTCGATGTATCAAGATTATGCTTTATTTATTTGTTTCGCTCTTACAAGCAGCACTGATGAGCTTGAATTCGTCGAAACTAGTCTGTTGCAGTGGAATTAGCGAATCGGAGAATATTTTAAGCTTTAGGCCATCTTTTCTTCAATGAAATTTACGTTTTCAGGAGGAAAATAAATTAACAACTGAATAATATATATATATATATATAAATTTGCTGAATTAGGTTTCTAGTCAGTGTTATTACAACGGATGTTGAATTTTTAGCTCACTAACAAAACTATAAACTAATCACAGTTTTTTGTAGAAAGAAAGTTCTAATGTGTCTAACTCTCACACGTTTCAATTTCAGAATGTCACAAAACAAAACGTTACAGTCAAATCAGTTACAATATGCAACATGGACAAAAGTGTCACAAGTCTATTCGAATCAACTTATAATATTTGCCATACATACTGAGACATTTTGACTAGGAGCGTTTTGTCTGTTATATTTTGCCTCGTGGTTTTCTGTCTGGACACCCTGTCTCTCGGTGCTCCATATTCGTCAGTTTATTATTCTACAATTCGTGAAGGTTAAAGAGAGTGAGCTACTGTACAAAAACGTGGTTCTGGTAGGCATTAGAGTGAGCTAATGTACAAAAACGTTGTTCTGGTAGGCATTAGAGTGAGCTAATGTACAAAAACGTGGTTCTAGCAGGTACTAGAGTGAGTTACTGTACAAACACGTGGTTCTAGTTAGGTACTAGAGTGAGCTATTGTAGAAAACGTATTTCTAGCATGTACTAGAGTGAGCTACTGTACAAACACTTGGTTCTGGTAGGTACTAGAGTGAGCTACTGTACAAACACGTGTTGGTAGCAGGTACAAGATTGAGCTACTCCACAAACACGCGTTTCTAGAAGGTATTAAAGTGAGTTACTGTATAAACACGCGTTTCTAACAGGT
>NW_013669298.1:85408-103686 GCF_000517525.1 Limulus polyphemus
CTAGTACGTACTAGTGGGAGTTACTGTGCCAACACTTGTCTTTAGCAGGTAATACAGTGAGCTACTATACAAACACGTGTTGGTAGTAGGTACAAGATTAAGCTGCTCCATAAACACGCGTTTCTAGCAGGTACTAGAGTGAGCTACTGTACAAACACGCGTTTCTAGCTGGTACTACAATAGCTGTCAATTCATAGCCCTAATAATTCTGAAAAAGAAGAGAATAGGAACGCCACATCATCATCTTGACGTAATTGTTTGTTTTATTTTAACATGAATCGTAATTTAAGTGTTTCTTCCATGTAAGAACATTTTCAACACGTTTACCTTTGAAAGGCCTAGTGAAATTACTCTAAGTTTTTGACGGGGAATAAAAACGTTGGTTATAAAAGCTTAATACAAAATAAACGTTATAAATAACAAGCTAGAGAACAATGTTGAAAATAATTGCTCCCGCAACAAGTGATAACAATAATAAATAAATGTTTGAACTGATAACAATGTCAAAACCAGTCTACTACTCCGTATCGTGCTTTGCTCCTTTTGCATATAAGTTATGTGAAATAGCCTCTTTCACAGGGGCCTTTCACAGTTTCAACATTGGTGGTTGAAACTCTGGCGCTCTATGGTTTTAAACCTCCCCCCAAAAAGTCCTAAAAGAAACACACAGAAGTTTTTTAAGTCCTCGTTTGCGTTTTAAGATTTGTAACATAATGTTACGATCGTGCTGTACTCGCAAGTTGCTTTCATTTCTTAAGTCCATCAACTTTTTTAGATTGTATTCATTACTATCAGGAATTGACTTAAACCAACATGAACATAACAAATTGTTGTTTAATTCTAGTAATTAATAACACACACACACGTTTAGAAATAGTTGTTTTTTTCTTACTGGAAACAAATTACTTTCTTCCTGCGCCTCTTTCTCGGTTTATCGGTTTGTTTTTTTTGCACGTGACATGGTCTTCCCTTCCTTCTGTCTTTGTTTCCCTTTCTCAAACACACGACGAAAAGTCCTTTCGCCTTCTTTCTGTATGTATATCTAATTTATAACAGTTCATCACCATAGGGGGTTTTTGAGTCTCCATACCGGCTGAACTTAGAAAGGCGATTGCTATGCCCGCTTTCTCCAATAATTTTCTAGAATATTGCAAATCTCCAAGTCTTTAGAAACTGACCAGAGGCCTGCAACTTTCTTATACTCACTAAAACAGAAATGATGTTACTTTAAACCTCGCTGCACAACACAATAAATAAAACCAAAGCACATCAGTGGGGGAGGGGGGAGAAGATACCAAACTATGGCTGTGTGACTGAACAGTCATGAAATCAAGCTTTATTACTGAGGGAAATGTCCTGTGTATCTCATGATGTAATTGAAGAGTTCTTCTACATATCATTCATTCTCTAACTGGTCAAGATTTATTACACTATAATGATTTCAATATTCATTACACTGAACAATAATTGCATTTGATAGAAGTAATTAAAAACAACAAGAAAAAACTATAAAAATAGCTACTACCATGTTATTAGACTGAAAACAAATCAACAACAATAACACAGCAGTAATTTACCTTTAATTTTGTTTCAGTTTCATGTATGTTAACTACACACAGATGTCAAAGTGACTGAAGAAAAATAACGTATCGTGTTCTGCTATCTACGTTTTGTTTGTTGTGTTTTTATAAGGCAAACACACACATATACATTTTAAATTATTAAATTTAAAATAATTAAAGTGACTTCAATTATATTAAATGGGCTTTTTTTTTTGTTAAGAGCGAAGCTCCACGATGAGCTATCTGTGCTGTGCTCACCACGGGTATCGAAATCCGGGTTTTAGGCTAAAACTATATCATGAAAGTTGTTATGCTGAGCTTGTAAAGGTGAGTAGAAACTTCGGGTCATTTTGTTACGTCATATTTCGTTATTTAATTCACGTAGTTTTTGTAACAATTACAACTGTGATATTATTAATGGGTTATTTTTTCCCAAGTAACGCCTCTAGTGCTTCAGTGATAAGCTTAGGGACTTACGAAACTTAAATTGGGGGTTAGATCCCTGCAGTAGGCACAACACTGATACCTCATATTGCATCTTTCCTCTTAATAATAAAAAGACTCATTAAGATATTTTGTCTTAGAGTAATTAAAGGCTATAAATAATTAGTTTCTACGTCTACTCAAAAGAATATTTAGAATTTATCGTACTAGAACTGTTTATTTGATAAAACTGTTTACTTGTGTTTCAGAGACGGGAACATTGAACCCCTGCTATAATGGCTACTAGAAATTCACTAGACCAACGGAGACACGTTGCAGTGTTCGTGGAATGTTTTGGCAGCATGATGTGGGTTTCACAGAAGCACCAAAACGTTCGGAAACAAGTGTTAAAAAATGTGTTATCGTAGTTTCCTAACACCCTGGAATTTACACATTTATAAAACAACAATAATGAAATCGAACCCTTCAGCATATGTAGAGTTCCTTTTTGTTCGCCAGGTGTAAGCACTTTCTTAAATTATCGCCCCCTCCCCTTTGTTTCTAGACACACTTAAAACCCGACTGCATTAACACCAACCTAATCATTGTTCACAACACCTACATCAATTGCACTCCAACACAAGAGAAAACACTCTTTTAAGTGCAGTTATCTTAATGTAGGGAAAAAACTGTTGGGCGATAAGGTTAATGTATCAAAAGTACATCATGACATAAAAATATCCACTGCCGTTTTTGACCCTTCAAGACCTTTAGCTGTATTTTTGTATTTGTATTTTTACGATGTTTCTGAAACTTTGCTCTTTTTTCTTTTGAAAAATTAGTGATTTTAAACACTTTTATATATATTTTAATTCTTTTGTTTGTTTAACGTTAAGCACAAAGCTACACAATGGGCTATCTGTGATAGAATATCGTGATAGAATGTCGCTTTTATAACGCGCCCATGGCTGAAAATGCAGGGCATGTTCAGAGGGGTCACGGTTAAAAACGCCGAAACCTTCGGATTCGCAGGCCAAACGTTTTACATCTTCCACATTTTTCTTATGTATTATGTACATAAAAATGTTTGTTACTATGAAAGCTTTATATTTCATCTGGTTAAACTTCGATTATAACGATTAAAATTATAATTTGATAAAGTAGCAATTAATAAAATAATGTTAATTAATCTTGAATTGTTTAGAGTGATTTTTGAACTGGATTACCAACCAAAGCACACAAAAAAGTGTCAGATTGCTGCAAATGCTCTACAATTAAAGAAGTATGTCAAATTTCTTGGTGCAATATTTCTATTCGTTACTACAGCAGATCGTCATTGTAAACACTCTACAGTTGAAAGAAGTTTGTCAAATGTCTTGATGAAATATCTTTATTCGTTACTACAGCAGATCGTCATTGTAAACGCTCTACAGTTGAAAGAAATTTGTCAAATGTCTTGATGAAATATCTTTATTCGTTACTACAGCAGATCGTCATTGTAAACGCTCCACAGTTGAAAGAAGTTTGTCAAATGTCTTGATGAAATATCTTTATTCGTTACTACAGCAGATCGTCATTGTAAACGCTCTACAGTTGAAAGAAATTTGTCAAATGTCTTGATGATATATCTTTATTCGTTATTACAGCAGGTCGTCATTGTAAACACTCTATAGCTGAAAGAAGTTTGTCAAATGTCTTGATGATATCTTTATGCGTTACTAAAGTAGATCTTAACTGCAAACACTCTTCAATATACTCAGCTCCATTAAGGAATTTCTAGAGTTTGGAGTCAGGAAATACATTGAATAATTTAATATTGGAGAACTTATTCTAAACACACAAATAAAATACTGGTATATATTAAAAATAATACAGACAGTTAGATAGGTGAATAGCTTACTTGATCGTAGGGCATAAATTAACCAGTCACAATTGACAGCATTCTAATCTGGCTTTGCAGTATCACTTTAAGCCTAAAAACTAACATCATTGCAGTATCACGTTAAGCCTAAAAATTAACATCATCGCAGTATCACGTTAAGCCTAAAAACTAACACCATTCTTTGATGAATAACTAAATTTCAGTAATTTTACTTAAAAAATAGAGGCTAGAAACGTTGTGATCTTCTTTTCAAAAAACTAAAGCAATTAAGAATTTTAAAGCTTTTGACTAAGATTCTGAAGATATAGAAATATCTATTACGAACAGTGCCTTTTTCTTTTCTTAAAGCACTAGCATACTTTCTAATTTAGTGTGCTTAACCAGCTCCTGCATAAGGGATGTCTACGCTAACTTTGAACAGGTGGATAAGGTGGAAGGCAGCTAGTCGACATCACCTATTGTCAATTTTACGGTTACTCTACTCAAACACTGGGATTTGACTGTCACTCTAACAACGCACTCCAGTCCCCCCCTCCCCTGTGGGTCAGCGATAAGCCTATGGACTCACACTGATAAAATCCGGGGCTAGATCCCCCACCTTCATGGACAGAGTGCAGGTAACCCGTTGTGTAGCTTTGCGCTTAAAACGAAAACAACTTACAGCCCACCAGAGGCCCCAAATTGCAAGGCACGATTATGTTTTGCGGTAACGGGACGCGAGCCACGCATCCTCAGAGCTGCAGTCCGATACGCTAAGCAACATGTTCGAACATGCTTCGAAAAAATATTATATAAATGACATTACCACAAAAGTCATTTATATATGTTATCATTAAAACGAGATGCTTTTACATACATCCTGCGAAGCTTGAAGGCTTATCCGCAGAAAATATACAATTCAAAACCAGTCAGTTCTAGCGACACAATAATCATACAATACAATAACGTTACAAGTCATAAAGCTTTCATTGATGTATATCAATTCATAACACTAGTTACTGTTTTGTTATTATCTAATTGTTATCAATTAAAAAAAAACCATATGTTTTAATTTCCATCAACTTTCTTGGAATTGTGTTGAACAAATTTGGTACTTGATAACTCAATATATAATTATTTTTGTACTTCAGGTCATTTATAATAACCTCAATTTTTTCATCTCGTATTTTTATCGTGTTCTTATTTCTTTGTTTGTTTGTTTCAGAGCAAAGCTACATTGGGCTATCTATTGTGTTTAGCGTAGGGAATTGAACCTTGAATTTTAGCGTTGTAAGTCCGTAAACTTACCTCTGTCTTATAGGAGTACCATCGTGATCTATCATAACTTTAAAGGACGTTAAGAAATAGTGTTTTATTATAATGTTATATTGTTATAATTTAAACACACGTAATATATTCAAAGTTTTTTTATATTTCATATGCAACCATATTGTTTCTTTTTCTCATTGATGAAATTTTGCTGAGGAAGATTATTCGCACCTGATGTAAAATTTTCTATAAGAAAGGTGAAGTGTATATCTGTATAACGCATGCGCTGCTACATTGTGTAAATATTAGTTTGATAACTCGTTGTTTATCTTATTCATGTAATGTTTATTAGAACAAAACACTTTAGATTTTTGAGATAAACATACAGCGGTTTATAATTTGGTTGGGTTCGTTTTTTAACCAGTTATAGTATCAAGTTACCTCGTAAATAATGCTGTAATTTTTACCACTATAGCATTTTTAAGTTAACTAGATTATTGTAGTTCAATATAGATATGAGGATGAAAGCTCGAGACCGGTTCAAAGTTCTAACAAACACGATTCATCTAACTGATATTACAACAGTGTGATATTTCATAGAGTGAAACATTATACTATTCTCTCATCGCTTGTAAAACGAACAACTTTTCTTTTGTCGTTATAAAACGTTTGGCTATTTATCTCGACTGAATTTTTGGTTAATATAAAGCCTTTCCTATAGAAATACATAGGAGTTTTATAAATATACTGAACTTAGGCCTACAAGTGAACGTAGCAAACGTTATCAAAGAAATAAATTAATTCGTTATCCATACTTGGACTGGACTTCACATTATTTTTACCAACGAAACTAAACGAGTACATCCAATTATAGAATACGTTACAACAAAATATCAACAGAATCTAACTATTAAGACTAGATTTGCTCCAACGTGAACGCCTATTATATATCTCAGTATTTCGTTGCAGTTTCGTTTAACGTTCAGTTAGCTTTATATTCTTTATGTCTTTAAGTAAATGTTTAGTAAATAAACACCAGATGCTGGTTGAAAAGTGTGAAGAGAACTATCTAAAAGTATCTAACTGACTGAACACGTCGCTCATATTTTCTGTATCGATTAATTATTCTCAAGATCAAAGAGGCCGATGTCACTTTAAAACTGCCATGATTAATCTGTGTCAAAGAAATGTTTATAAAAGATGTAAAAAACAATATTTAAAGAGAAACTCCGAAATACAACTTACTTTTAAACTTACTTACAGAATAATGCTAATTGATCGATAAAAAAAAACACAACAAACATGCTCACTAATTCACTGACTAGATTACCAGCTTAATCACAGTTTAACTCATTAGCTGACACTGAACCGAAGAACTCATTCAATAATTAACTTATTGATGCATAATACAGGAAGCTTCTAGATTCTACTGAGGCCTTAACTTTCATGAAATTTTTAGATCTTGTGTCATCATGACATGATGATAAGCATAATACAGGAAGCTTCTAGATTCTACTGAGGCCTTAACTTTCATGAAATGTTTAGATCTTGCGTCATCATGACATGATGATAAGCATAATACAGGAAGCTTCTAGATTCTACTGAGGCCTTAACTTTCATGAAATTTTTAGATCTTGCGTCATCATGACATGATGATAAGCACCCTCTAGCAAATAAACATCTATATTAAAATATTAAAAGTATGTCTTACAACAATATATTCCAATTTAATAGATCACTAGTTCTGCTTTCAGTGTGGGACATAGTAACCCTTCCTCCCCTAATAAAGGAAAACGAAATTGTAAGTAACACAACAAAACTTCCGTCATAATTAAGCTGTACTGCATGATAACTGATTCAGTCTAATATTACAAATGTTCAACTTATCAACCACCGTTCTGCATGATAACTGATTCAGTCTAATATTACAAATGTTCAACTTATCAACCACCGTTCTGCATGATAACTGATTTAGTCTAATATTACAAATGTTCAACTTATCAACCACCGTTCTGCATGATAACTGATTCAGTCTAATATTACAAATGTTCAACATATCAACCACCGTTCTGCATGATAACTGATTCAGTTTAATATTACAAATGTTCAATGTGTGAACCACCGATTTACGGCACGTGTGTCATAAAAGTCTCCTTACCAAAAGTTGCATGAAACACAGCGAAATTGATAGACTTAGTATCTTCATTAAAGGGGTTCCTTACGGCCCACCCCACATATATTTCAATTATTTCAATTTGAGTTAATAGTTAAGTGTACGTGTTTCGTACCTTGTTCTAGTAGAACGTTATTATAAGATATAACTAGCAGCTCACAAATATCATTAATTATGAGAGGCTTCACGACAAGTATAGGGACAAAGCTCTATCCCAGTTCAACCTAAACGTACGTTTATATCACACCAAAACAAACCACGTATATTTTCACGCTATGCAGCATTTCGGGGAAACATGGTGCTATATTATTCTAGAGTTACCGAAGGTTTATTAAAATATTGTTGAATACATAGTCTCTAACAACGAATAAATAACATAAAAAATCCAAACAAAAATACTGCCGGAATTGTAAGAAGTCCCACTAATTATTGACGGCGTTTCCTATGCACTTAACAACAACAACAACAAAAAAGTTATCAAACTCAATTGTTTTCAGTCAGTTCCTCTTCACTGAGTGTTGTAACAGGTAAAATAAACAGAAAAGTTTTTAATATGTTGCAATCTGTAGACCCTAACATTGTAAAAATAAGTCGGTCATTTGAGAGGTAAAACGAAATGCCAACATGTTTATCAGTTAAAATTCTATCTGTAAGATTCTAAGAAAGCTGAAATGGATTAATACTGTATTATATAGATCACAAAATGACTATGTTGAAGTATTTTTACTTAAACGTAATAGATCCATACTTATGGCTATCAAACTATTACGTAAACTATTTTTCTAGTTTAGTATTAGCACTTAATGGATGAATATTTTTTTATCACACCACTTTGAGGATCTACAAGCACAGGTTTTCACATTTCCTACTGATGAACTAGACTTGTCACGTGGTACTTCACAAACGCTATCGCATTGTCAGTTTCTTATTCTACATGACATGGTGATCAAAGAGCGAGAGTTACTGTACAAGCACGTGTTTCTCGTTGCAGCTGTGACAATTTCGAGCACTCTCTCTTAACCAAGGTTTGGTTACTTATTTACTTAATCATTTACTTACGACTGAAATATGACTAAACACATGCAATATAAAGTTACAATAGAGCAGAATCATTATGCAACTCCAGCAAAAACTCAACCAACTTAAATAATAGAGAAAGTAAATATAACTATAAATCCTTACTATTAGCTATAGTAACATTTAATACAAATACTTTATTCGCACATTAGCAAAATACAATTTCACATTCATCCCTAAGCTATAGAGCTGTGCAAAATTTGTTTTATTTATCACTCAAAAATAAAAAATAAAAACCGTTACGTCACCACAATACTTAATCAATATTTTAGACAAACAGAAGTCACGTGCACGGTTATTGCTACAGCATAGCTGCTAAATACAGACGAGAAATAGAAGATCAACGGGATGCCTGAAAATGTGATTAAGCCTTTTCCCTATATACGTGTTCGATTTGCTATTCAATCTATTTTACTTCTTCTTTTTCTAAACCTAAAGTCTCTATTGTACGACAAGAAACAAAACAAAGATACGAAACTTCCCAACAGTGAAAAATCACTGAATGTAATTTGTGTTATGTTACCAGAGTGATGTTTATACTCCGTATACAAGTAAGAAGTACCAAGCCGCGATAATCGGTGTTGTTTGAAAAAATTGGAATATACCATTTTGATATTTCTCAACCCTTTCACCATGAAATGTTTTGCATTTGAGATTACGAGGCAAAAATAGAAAATTCTACTCAAATAGCCCTTTTCCATGATGGATGTTGTATATATATATTTTTTTCCTTAAACATTTTCATCCAATCTGTCGAGACCCCGATAGATGTCACTTCGTAAGTCTACCAATGCAACCACAGAGTTGTGGAAAAGCACAGGTGATTGAGAAGGCGTTAAGGCACGCGTTTCACGAACTTCTCTCGTTTAACATGGAAAACACGCTTTGTTAAGTACAATTTCAAAAGAAATATTTTTCTCCATTGAACTGTTTATTTGAACTAGTTTTTTTTTTTCCAATGATGTGTGTGCTGTTCGATTTATCATTTTTAGGTTGTGAATGGGATAGGAAAATCCTCTCGATTAAAAAGAAACAAACAATTGTTTTCACGCCTCAATCTTTGCTTCGACTTCTTCAGTAAATCAGGTAAGTTGAATATTTTGATCATGTTATATATATATTTCATATTTGTTCTTTAGAAGAATTCGTAGATCTTAGCCCCCCAATGGCACAGCGGTATGTCCGCGGATTTACAACGCTAGAATCCGGGTTTCGATACCTGTGGCGGGCAGAGCACAGATAGCTCATTGTGTAGTTTTGTGCTTAATTACAAAACAAACAATCGTAAATCTTACTTAGCTCTTCAGATTTAAGAAAATGCAGAGATATTATGATAATTTTCGAATATATTAATGTGTTATTATACGTCTTTTACTTGTGTTCGGCCGAATCTGCGTATAATAGCAGCTACATTTAGTTATTTAACTTTTATTTGATAAAAACTCTTAAAAGTACGACAGAGAGTTATTCATGTTACAAATAACCTATTTGTAATTTTATTCTACAAAGGTTTGTGAAAGATATGTCTTATATCTATTTTTCCGTCTATCGTCAAACAATAATTAATTTTATATATGATTTGAACAAAACCAGACGTCTGGTGGATGAGCAGTAAGTTTACGAATTTAAAACGCTATAATCTGGGGTTCGATTTCTTGTGGTGGACATAAGGGCAGATAGATTATCGTGTAGTTTTGCGCTAAAAACCACCGTAAACGAAAACAGATTAATGTAATCTATTTATACTTTCAAACCCTAAACACTTTTTCATCCCGTATTAAGCGGTTATTCGACTTCTGGTACTAAGCGGTTATTTGTCTTCTTCTGGTACAAAGTGATTATTCGTCTTCTGGTGCTAAGTGGTTATTCGTCTTCTTCTGGTACTAAACGGTTATTCGTCTTCTGGTACTAAGCGGTTATTCGTCTTCTGGTACTAAGCGATTATTCGTCTTCTGGTACTAAGCGATTATTCGTCTTCTGGTACTAAGCGGTTATTCGTCTTCTGGTACTAAGCGATTATTTGTCTTCTTCTGGTACAAAGTGATTATTCGTCTTCTGGTGCTAAGTGGTTATTTGTCTTCTTCTGGTACTAAGCGGTTATTCGTCTTCTGGTACTAAACGGTTCTTCTTCTTCTGGTACTAAGCGGTTATCCGTCTTCTGGTACTAAGTGATTATTCGTCTTCTTCTGGTACTAAACGGTTATTCGTCTTCTGGTACTAAACGGTTATTCGTCTTCTGGTACTAAGCGATTATTCGTCTTCTGGTATTAAGCGATTATTCGTCTTCTGGTACTAAACGGTTATTCGTCTTCTGGTACTAAGCGATTATTCGTCTTCTGGTACTAAGCGATTATTCGTCTTCTTCTGGTACTAAGCAATTATTCGTCTTCTTCTGGTACTAAGCGGTTATTCGTCTTCTGGTACTAAGCGATTCTTTAGTACCAGAAGAAGACGAATAATCACTTAGTACCAGAAGACGGATAACCGCTTAGTACCAGAAGAAGAACGGTTATTCGTCTTCTGGTACTAAACGGTTATTCGTCTTCTGGTACTAAGCGATTATTCGTCTTCTGGTATTAAGCGATTATTCGTCTTCTGGTACTAAACGGTTATTCGTCTTCTGGTACTAAGCGATTATTCGTCTTCTGGTACTAAGCGATTATTCGTCTTCTTCTGGTACTAAGTGATTATTCGTCTTCTTCTGGTACTAAGCGATTATTCGTCTTCTGGTACTAAGCAATTATTCGTCTTCTTCTGGTACTAAGCGGTTATTCGTCTTCTGGTACTAAGCGGTTATTCGTCTTCTGGTATTAAGCGATTATTCGTCTTCTGGTACTAAACGGTTATTCGTCTTCTGGTACTAAGCGATTATTCGTCTTCTGGTACTAAGCAATTATTCGTCTTCTTCTGGTACTAAGCGGTTATTCGTCTTCTGGTACTAAGCAATTATTCGTCTTCTTCTGGTACTAAGCAATTATTCGTCTTCTTCTGGTACTAAGCGGTTATTCGTTTTCTGGTACTAAGCGATTATTCGGCGTTACTGATTCAAAGTAAGTGAGGGTATAAATGTAGTGTTAATACAGTTAAATGGTAATACATTTTTTTACACTGGTATTTACAAACAAAAACAAAACAATATGCATCAGTATCCCCATCTTTTTATTAATTTTGTATACTTAGTGATATGAAAAGATGCTCCTCACCAGCACAATATGATCTTCACCAGCACAATATGCTCCTTACTAGTACAATATGATCCTAACCAACACAGTATGATCCTCACCAGCACAATATGCTCCTTACTAGTACAATATGATCCTAACCAACACAGTATGATCCTCACTAGCACAGTATGATCCTCATCAGCACAATATGCTCCTTACCAGTACAGTATGCTCCTTACTACTACAGTATGCTCCTCGCCAGAACAATATGATATTCACCAACACAATATACTCCTCACCAGCACAATATGCTCTTTACTAGTACAGTATGATCCTCACCAACACAGTATGATCCTCACTAGCACAGTATGATCCTCATCAGCACAATATGCTCCTTACTACTACAGTATGATCCTCACCAACACAGTATGATCATCACTAGCACAGTATGATCCTCATCAGCACAATATGCTCCTTACCAGTACAGTATGCTCCTCACTACTACAGTATGCTCCTCGCCAGAACAATATGATATTCACCAACACAATATACTCCTCACCAGCACAATATGCTCCTTACTAGTACAATATGATTCTCACCAACACAGTATGATCCTCACTAGCACAGTATGATCCTCATCAACACAATATGCTCCTTACTAGTACAGTATGATCCTCACCAACACAGTATGATCCTCACTAGCACAGCATGATCCTCATCAGCACAATATGCTCCTTACTACTACAGTATGCTCCTCGCCAGCACAATATGCTCTTTACTAGTACAGTATGATCCTCACCAACACAGTATGATCCTCACTATCACAGTATGATCCTCACTAGCACAGCATGATCCTCATCAGCACAATATGCTCCTTACTACTACAGTATGCTCCTCGCCAGCACAATATGATATTCACCAACACAATATACTCCTCGCCAGAACAATATGACCTTCATCAACACAATATACTTCTCACAAGTACAGGCTGAATTTAAAAGTGTGTTCCCAATTCTCTGAAAGTACTACCACGGTGAAAGTGTCGAATATTTCGTAATACACGATATTCTCATGTTAAACTTCAAAAAAGTTATTATATGATGGCGTGTATTGCTGTACATTGGCTATTTTTCTCCTACTAATGCATGTTTAGGTCAAGTGAAGCTAGGTATTCCAACTACCAACAGAAGATATCTGTTTTCACGATGGAACCTGACATGTGTTTAAAAGCATCAGACGGTGGAAGAGATTTGAGGCGTGACTTAGCTGGTTATTTCTAGGCCTAAAGTTGGTGTGCAAGAACTTAAACACTACATAAGGCCGCATGACGATAGTAAAAGTAAACACACTTTAGTCTTGTGTATAGAAGATCTTGTACAAAACTTCACTCGATGAGCAGTTATACGAGAATCATCTACCTCTATAAACAAGGTATTGGGTTAAGCAAGTAGAAACATCTCTGCTAACACACACTCCGCAGAGTTTGTGGTGAACGAAACAACAAGGAAATATTGTCTTTTGTGAACGAACAAGTCTCAGCTGGAACCTGTCTTCGTGATATATTTCAATGTCGTCTCTGTAAAGATCTCGAGTTATCACGAAAACGGGCCATCACGGTTTCTTTTGGAGAAAACGGAGGCATCTGCAAAAAATTGAATTAAAACCTATTTATGCATGAAACTCGGAGTTTAATATTCCTACATCTTTTCTTAAGGCTTCTTCTTCTATATCCACGACTGTGCTGCAGCAAAACTTTATGTAAAACTGACATTTATTAAGAAGTCCACGCTGTTCGGTGGAGATTATAGAACTTTGACTTTTCAAATAGGATAATTTAGTATTTCATATGATACGATCATTTGAAAAACTTTCTAAAACTATGAGATTTCTTTATTGTCGTTTTTAGTTTGTCATTGTACTAATAGTCCAGAAGCTAGTTGTCCAGTAGCTAAATCTTTTTTATGTAGTTAAAATTTGATTTGAAACACCAAAACTATTTGATCTTTGTCAATTGTTCGATTGTTCAAGTTGTGCATAGCTGTACAATAAGCTATCTCCATTGTCGCAGGGATCGACTACCGAATTTTATCGTTATAAGCTCTCAAACTTACAGTTGAGCAATTGGCGAGACGTCTTTGTTTGTTTTGGCGCAAAGCTACACAATAGAATATCTACGATCTGTCCACCACGGGAAATCTAATCCTGGATTTTAACGTTTTAAGTCCATAAACTTATCGCTGATCGACTGGGGTAACGTCTTTATCAGTCTGTGTGTTTCATGCTTCTGTACTGCTCACATATATTTTAACATTCATTTGGAACAGGTGAAAATTAAAAATAATTTGTTTACTACTCTGTTTGTTTGTTTGTAGTTAAGCACAAAGCTACACAAAGGGCTATCTGTACTCTGCCCACCACGGATATCGAAACCCGGTTTCTAGCGTTGTAAGTCCGCAGACATACCGCTGTGCCACTGGGGGGGTTTACTAGTCTGAAAAAAAAACTACGTTTTAAACCACCTGAATTGTAAAATAAAGCGAAACAATATTCTTTAAACACCCAGATAGGGATCTAAAAATTTCGTAAAGTAGGATAGGAAAACTAAATGAAATATTAACATTTATTTTGAAGTCTCAGTTACTTAATAACGTAAGCCGAAAACTGGATTAATAATTTAACAACAAGTAAATAGAAAAATACCTGAATTTTATTTTTCACTCTATAGTCATTCTGTCAAAATTGTTAAAACAACAACATTTAGTAGTTTAGTCATAATATACGTGTGTGAAATACATAATATCTATATTGAGTTGTCTAGTCCTCACAAACGATTAGTGTGTGGAATACGTTGCAACATTATATTTATTTTTATTACTAAATAGTTTAGCTCTAAAGTACGATTAATGTGTGGAATACATTGCGAAATAATATCAATATTCATTATTAAGTAATATAGTCCTAACACACGATTATGTGTGGAATACGTTGCAACATAGTACACATATTTATTATTAAGTAGTATAGCCCTCACAAACGATTAGTGTGTGGAATACGTTGCAACATTATATTTATTTTTATTACTAAATAGTTTAGCTCTAAAGTACGATTAATGTGTGGAATACATTGCGAAATAATATCAATATTCATTATTAAGTAATATAGTCCTAACACACGATTATGTGTGGAATACGTTGCAACATAGTACACATATTTATTATTAAGTAGTATAGTCCTAACATGCGATTAGTGTGTGGAATACGTTGCAACATCATATTGAAGAAGAACATCTCCGCTTAATTAATCATAATCGCTTTATTAATGATTATATGGCTGATTTTATTACTGAAGTATATAAATATTTTTTATTCTGATATAATTATTTCATTTAAGAAATATATAATTACTTTTATTAATGGGTATATATCCTATATAAAAGAGTATATAACTATTTATATTAAGGACTATACATCTGTTATATTCTGATATATGATTATTTTTGATAAGGGGTTTATATGTAACTGTTTTTGTTAATTAGTATATAAATGTTTTATTAAGAAGTATATAACGTTTTAACTACAGTGTATGAATAGCCATATAATTATACAGTATGTACTAGACAAACAAACGAACATATAACCGCTAAGTTAAAGGATTGTATAATTATTTTGATTCAGGAGTTATAGCTAACTAATTGTCTATTATGCAGAATTCAGAGTATACGATCAGTTAATCATTTTATATCATATCATCAGTTAATTAGTTCACGAATGAGAAGTAGAAAATCACCAGTTTTGTTAAGAGCTTGTTGTTAAACACAAAGTTACCCAACGATCTATCCGTGCTCTATCGACCGCGGATATCGAAACTCGATTTGTAAAATTTTAAGCCTTTTCTTAAAAGAACATATTCGTTTGAATAAACACACATTATCTGCTTAATAGAAAAGTGTCTAATTGTTTGAATAAATAAATAAATAAGTTTGTATACGAAGTTAACTAATTTGAATACTCTGAGATCATTCGTGTTGTTTTGTTACGATTTTCGCGCAAAGCTACACGAAGGATATTTGCGCTAGCCGTCTCTAATTTAGCAGTGAAAGACTAAAGGGAAGGCAGTTAGTCATCACCGCCAACTCTTGGGCTACTCTTTAACCAACGAATAGTGGGGTTGACCGTCACGTTATAACGTTCCCACGGCTGAAGGGCGAGAATGTTTGTCGGAACGGAGATTCGAACCCGCGACCTGCAGATTACAAGTCGAGGGCCCTAACCACCTGGCCATGCCAGATCATTTTTGAGTGATTAAGAAATGTTACATAAGTTAACAAGTACTATATACTCGTCCAAGAGACGGGATTTTTATATACTTAAATATCTGGTCTATAAAAGCTTCGTTACGGTATATACAGCTCTATCTTCGTTACGGTATATACAGCTCTATAATGTTACGGTATATACAGCTCTATAATGTTACGGTATATACAGCTCTATAATGTTACGGTATATACAGCTCTATAATTATTGTGTTTATAATCACTTAATTACAGAGCACAGCAGGGAAGCTTGTATTTCATTAATTGCGAAATATATAACAGTTTATGGAGTCAGTATATTATAATTAATTAGGGTATTAGTAAAATCTTAGATAATACTGAACTAAGTTAACGTTTCGAGTGTGGAACTGCGTAACCCTTTATTTTTTAAAAATACGTTTGGTGACGGTTTACAGTAACATTTGTCTATCAAAATCATTACGTATTTTGACATATATAATATGGCTGCATTGCTTTCAGCTTTAACTCTACTTAATGTCTTGGTTATTTGTATTGTAAGTTTAGCTGGTGTAATTCAACTAATCCCTAACAAAAACAACAACAACAAACTAAGGAAGCACGAGAACTTTTGTTTAGTTTCAGTGCTTTGGAATATGAGTAAACTGTAAGAGGTTAAGGTTAAAAGTGACAACATCACAGGATGGATTAAGAAAGCGACAAGGTTTTGCTTGACGTATTCCCTTGATAATTAAAAAAAAAAACCACAGACTTTATCGGCACCCAAAATATCCCGCATTACTGATGCTGCCTCATCAGACCCGATGACAGGTTAAGACTTCCAAACTTAAATTTTTTTTCCTACAACGGTCTTATCACTTTCTGGGACGTCTCGCCAGTAAAACTGACGAACACCGGTACGAACTGTAAACCCGATGCTAGGACAACGCTAAATTCAGAGTTAGCACAGAGTAAAAAACAAGAAAATAGTTTGTTACTTGCTTCTATGTGCATGAGTACTTGCTAAGTTATTTAAGCTGTATATAATAAACGTAGATCCTTCAATATAAAATGTAGCATTGTGGTGATTATCTGTTTTATCACTTATATTTTAGTTAAATGTGAAGAATTGGAACGATATGTAATGGCTATAAATACTTGGATAAAATTACTATACAATGAGTTACTATACAATGTTAAGTTTAATATCCTATGCGTGCCTTTAGTACAATGAAGTTTCAATATATATATCTATATCACTACAGTTTTTCTTGGTTAACATCTAGGGAAAACTTGTCTCACTTTAATTTTTCATGGGTGTTAATCAAAATATGGCCCGACATGGCCAGGTGGATAAGGCGCTCGACTCGCAATCTGAGGGTCGCGGGTTCGAATCCCCGTCCCACCAAACATGCTCGCCCTTTCAACCGTGGGGCTGTTAAAATGTGACGGTCAATCCCACTATTCGTTGGTAAAAGAGTAGCCCAAGAGTTGGCGGTGGGTGGTGATGACTAGCTGCCTTCCCTCTAGTCTTACACTGCTAAATTAGGGACGGCTAGCGCAGATAGCCCTCGTGTAGCTTTGCGCGAAATTCAAAAACAAACAAACTAATCAAAATATAGGGTTGAGGACGTTATATTAAAACGATTTTTAACATACAAATCAACAAGTCACGTGATAACCACAGCTTATATAAAGTCGTCGTGGGACAGTATGTATCAAAACTACATTTGGACATGTTTGGCGTTTTGTAAGTAATGTGATGCCACTGGAAAATATTAGATAGCCAAGAAATTAATGCCGCGTTTTGGAACACTTTCATTAACCACCCCCCAAAAACGTACATAAGTATAATAGTTAAACGATCCGCCTAAACTCACCTTAATGTAGCCTGTATAATGTGTAAAGTTTAGTGTACTCTAATCCCTTGCAGTGATGGCACACGACGAGACACACATTCCACATGTAATGCTGCTTGAATACAAGAAGGGAAACAACGCCTCTGTAGCCACAAAGAATATCAAAGAAGTTTATGAAAATGTTTTGAACGTTCGTAAGTGTCAACGATGGTTCAGCAAATTTCGTTCAGGAGTCTTTAGCCTTAAAAACTGTGATGGCAGAGGTCGACATGTTGGAACTGATATTGATACTCTGAAGACGCTTATTGAGTCTAACCCAAGGCAACACACTCGTGATATGGTCCTGAAATTGCACGTCTCTCATGAAACAATACACATCTAAGGAATATATAAAACTCCATAAAAAAAGGTGTTTGGGTGCCCCACGAACTCTCCGATGATCATAGTTCCCAACGTGTGAACGTTGCTTCGTCTCTTCTGGCGCGTAATGCGCTGAAACATTTTTCGGACAGAATTGTCAACGGTAATAAAAATGGATTCTCTATGCAAATATTAAACGCCAAAAACAAAAACAAAATCCACTTCCGACCCCAAAACCTGGACTCCAACCGCAGAAAGTG
>NW_013669298.1:104563-115505 GCF_000517525.1 Limulus polyphemus
TGGGACATCAAAGGAGTAATTCATTTCGAACTTCTCAATCCACAGCGAACTTTCAATGCGGAGATCTGTAGTCAGAAATTGGAGTGTTTAACTCAAGCCCTTCATCAGAAACGCCCTTCACTCGTCAATCGGAAAAGTGTTCTTCTCCACGACAATGAACGTCCACATGTGGCATGTTTGACGCAACATAAGATTATAGAGTTGGGTTGGGAAGTTCTCCTCCACCCACAATATTCTCCAGATATGGCACCATCATATTACCATACTTTTCGTTCGATGCAACATCGTCTTAATGGGAAAACGTATGCAAATGTGGAAGGCATTAAAGAGGACATCGACATGTTTTTTGCTTCAAACCAAGTGATTTCTTTAATCAGGGCATTAACAATCTGATTGTAAGATGGAAAACATCATCGATAAGAATGGAGGCTATTTCATTTGATAGATGTTTTGTTTTGATATATATAAGTTGTTCGGGTTTTTTTTTTCATTTAAAAAAGCGACATTAATTTCTTGACGACCTAATAATCGATTTTGGGAAGGTTATATGACAGCTCTTTCCGATGCAAAATATTCATCCAATTAAATCATAAAGATGTATTTAAATTGGGGATTTACAAATTCTAAGAGGGGGATATCCTTTGTACTTAATGGCATTTGAAAACAAAGATATGGATCAACTTGGAGCACCAGAACCTTCCAGAAAGAGACCTACGATAAGTCGTACTCCAGTCTGAGTCGTGGTAAGCAAAGTGTGGCATTTTGCATCAGGTGAGGGTTCACGAACAAAAGGTCAGTGACTGAAGCCCTCCATGTGTCCTAGGCAACAGTACACTACATAATTATGAAATATCTCCGTCTGTAAGCGAGGCCAACAGGGTATGCGTTCAAGATAAGACTTGTAGTTATGCCTCCTGTCAACCTTCGCATAAATTAAGCAGCTGAAAAATGAAATGGTATCCATGCTATTCTATGCAAAGACATACTGGTCAAGTAGCCGGATCAATGCATATCGATGTTTATGTATTGGATTGTTGAAATGTTTACCGGGAACCTTTGTCTTTGTACACTAAATGGATTATGGAAAGCATGTTCAGAGGAGCGTCATGCCATGGACATGACAGCCTTACAACAAAGCTTTTGAAGTAGAAATAACGCTGCAGGGCTATTGTCAAGATATGCGGTCATCGAATGGAGCATGATCGAACGTGTCGACATAGATCGTAAAGATGGTGAGGTTTCAAAATCATTTGTATAACGTGCTAAATCATTTGTATACGTAAAGCTTAAGTATCATCAACAAATCAGTCACTTAAATCATTGGAAATTTCAGACAAAATTCAGTGTATGAGTATGAGTGAGATCCATTGCACTTTATAGCACAAGAAATCTTAAGACTATTTATTATACTCATTTTCACAATTAGTAATGTTCGTTGTTATTTTAACTGAGTTTTATTGTAATTCATAACACAAGTGTCCATAACATGCATTATAATTTTTGCCACAGCAAGCTTATTGCTATTCTCACCACAAGTGGTCTTAATATGGTTCATTTTCATTCAAGCAAAAATAAGGCTTAGTAAATCACATAGTAATTATTGACACACAAAAGGTTTAGAATGATTTATTGCTCTTATCATAACCATACTTCACTATAATTCTTGTAAAAACAAGGCTTAGGGCGATTTATTGTTGTATCTTGTAACTAACTGTAACGTGGTTCATTGTAATTCTTGTCACAACAAGATTTAATTGGTTCATCGCAATTGTTGTGACAGAAATGCTTCGAGTGATTCTTTATAACTATTGTTACTACTCACAGTGATTCATTGCAATTTCTGTTACAACAACACTTAGATTCATTGTAGATTCGGTCACAATTCGACCTAAGGTTATTAATTGCAGTTTCCATGACAAAATAGATTTGTAAGATTTGTTGTGGTTCATTCTATTTCTAGTCTGGAAAATGTTTAGTTCGGTATAATTCTTGTCACAACAAGACTTAATGTATTTCATTGTAATACTTGATACGGCAAGGCTCAATGAGGTTTATTGTAATAATTTTCCCGACAAAATTTGAGCAATAACATTAACTTCTTGTCTTGAAAAGGCTTAGAGTGATTTATTATAATGTTTATCCCAATAGGCTTAGAATTAGTCTTTGTTAGTGTTATAGAAAAATTATTTCGTGCGATTTATTCTAATTTGTATCCTAATAAGACTTAGAGTGATTTATTATAATTAATGTCATAACAAGGCTTTGTACAGTTCATTCGTGTCACAACAAATCTTAATATGTCTTGAGAGAAGAATACTAAATAATTAATTGAAAAAATACAATAATTGTAACTTTTAGAGTAGTGAAATTTTGATCTTAGTTATTTCAACGTTTCGATCCATAATTTCGAGTTATCACCAAGTGATAGCTACATTCAATCAAAGAAACTAAACATATCATTGGAAACAATCTTGGAGTCATCCGAAGAGAATATAACATCTACAGAATAAAAAGGCTGAAGCGTTACTGATAAGATCATCAAAGCCAATGCTAAAGAAACATCCAGAAACCCCCTTTTATCTTATTAATAACTTATACACATCATTTTACTAAAAAGCTAATTTAACGCCACATTCAAACCTTCTTCTCACCACCATGAGCCTGTAACGTCCTTTGAAATTCAAACTGCTTTATTGATTGTATTCTTTACCTAATGATGCCTGATACTGTGTACCGAAACGTTTTAACCATTGAAATCAGAATTTACCTACCACAAAAGTTGATGTTATTGTATATTTGAAGTTTTAATAAGTTCCACTGTAATTATTATTATCAAAATACTTTGCTTGATTCATTGTAATTCATCTTACATCAGTGCTCGTTGTAATTTTTGTTAAAAATAGGCTTAGTGCGGTGCTTGGTCTTAGTGGTTTTAAACTGAATGTTTTTATTCATCTAATCAAAGTCCCCATTAGGTATCTAGAATATAGAGTGAATTGTTTAAAGAATTTCACATTAACAGTGGTCGCACCAAACATGCTCGCCCTTTCATCCGTGGGGGCGTTATAATGTGACGGTCAATCCCACTATTCGTTGGTAAAAGAGTAGCCCAAGAGTTGGCGGTGGGTGGTGATGACTAGCTGCCTTTCCTCTAGTCTTACACTGCTAAATTAGGGACGGCTAGCGCAGATAGCCCTCGTGTAGCTTTGCGCGAAATTAAAAACAAACAAACAATTAACAGTGATATGTTAAACAATTCAGAAAACATAATCAGAACTAAATAGATTAATTAATTAATAAATATTAAGTTGCCATCAGAACAAGCTACCTACTTAGCAGAGAAATAAAGATGAAAATAAAGTCAGTAATGAGTAGAGGTAATTAGATATACTGTTCTTACTTATAAATATTATAACGGTTGATTTCATCAGTCTCGTTGTTAACGACATTTTCGGCTGTAACCCCAATAATATCTCACGGGTATCGGCCAAATTACGAGATTGTAGCTTAGTTTTCAAAATTATAACTAATTTAAATGAAGCTAGAGGAGAGGATTTTAGAATGAAGATGATGATGATAATAGAGGCTTTATAATCTAGATAATTAGATATGAATAATTATTTCGGGAAGCTTATCTCTAGGAAAAGGGAAAGTTAAAATGCTCAGTTTCAATTAAGTTAATGCAATAAAAGACGAATAGTGAAAGTTAACAATTAATAGTTTAGTTTAACATATACATATTGGCATTGTCTTATTTTAGAAAGTGCATTAGTAATATAATTCTATCTTTTAAGACTTCACTAATAATTAACTTTGTTTTATTGCTAAACAAAATTAGATAATCACTGAATGTGTTTTATTTATATATCGCCTTTAGGTGCAGACCTAATTTAAAACAAGAGTATAACAATCTGGAAAAATAACGTAAACAATATCGCACGTCGTGTTTCATGTAATAAATGGGATTTGAAACGATGTTGTTGCATTGACGATGAAATGTGAAAATGCCTTTAAAACGCATTTGCTTTAGGAGATAGGATGAAACGTCACGTTTAAGTTACGATTTTTTTCACCGCTTGTGTTTTAGTTAGCGTCTTATGGAAGTTAAACTAGGGATGTGTGAAATTAATATTTCAGATCTGTAGTCACATGTTTTGTTTCGTTATTGTTACTAGGCAGAAAACGTTATTAAACCGTTGTATTAATTTTTAATCAGAAGGGAAGATTAAATAACGTGAACATTTTGAAGCATTGAAATGAAACAAATTGTTTGCGAAAAAAAGGGAAAATACTCTTACAGGGAATACTTTTGTCTCTGATAATAAAACACGAAAGAGTTTTGTGTTTTTAGCGCAGAGCTACACAATTGGTTATCAGTACTCTCTCCACTGTGGCCCGGCATGGCCAGGTGGTTAGGGCGCTCGACTCGCAATCTGAGGGTCGCGGGTTCAAATCCCCGTCACACAAAACATGCTCGCCCCTTTCAGCCGTGAGGGCGTTATAATGTGACGGTCAATCCCACTAGTCGTTGGTAAAAGAGTAGCCCAAGAGTTGGCTGTGGGTGGTGATGACTAGCTGCCTTCCCTCTAGTCTTACACCGCTAAAGTAGGGTCGACTAACGCAGATAGCCCTCCTGTAGCTTTTCGAGAAATTCAAACTACCCACTGCGGAGAATTAAACCTCGGATTCTAGCGTTTTAGTCTTTAAATTTATCTCTGACCCTCCCAGGTTACAACAAGAAAAGGATATATCAAGATAAATCAGAAAAACATTTATCTTCGTGTTGTGGTTGATGACTTTACACTTCTTTTACGGAAACCGACATTCATTGTCCTTGGTCATCAACATTTAAATGTTAAACATGAAGACTGAATTCCTTATCCTTCTTCTTCAAAATGTTCAGGATCTTACACTACTTGTCCTTTCATATGTTCATGAATGATCCCCATGAATGATTACTGTACTAATTCTTTAAACGTCAGTGACCATAAATTCCTCGTCCTTGTTTTTCAAAATATTCATTACTCCCCCATTCTCGTCGATATTCTTTAAAGTATTCATTAATCCATATTCTTGTCCTTGTTCTCCAAAGCTTTTATGATCACACAGTCCTTCTTATTCTTACAAATAATGCTTATGACACCCATATTCCATGTTCTTTTTCTTCATGAGCTGTTGTTTCATATTTTTATTATTATAAAATATTTCGGACCCTGTTTTTCTTGTTCTTCAAAATGTTTATGGCCCCCACATTTCGAGTTTTATATTTTATAATGTTCATACCATACATTCCTCGTCCTCGTTCTTCAAAATATCCATTACTCCACATTCCTTGTCCCTGTTCTCCAAAATATTCAAGAGTCCACGTTCCTTGTCCCTGTTCTCCAAAATATTCAGGAGTCCACGTTCCTTGTCCCCGTTTTCCAAAATATTCAAGAGTCCACGTTCCTTGTCCTCGTGCTTCAAAATATCCATTACTTCACATTCCTTGTCCCTGTTCTCCAAAATGTTCAGGATTCCACGTTCCTTGTCCCTGTTCTCCAAAATATTCAGGATTCCACGTTCCTTGTCCCCGTTTTCCAAAATATTCAAGATTTCACGTTCCTTGTCCCCGTTCTCCAAAATATTCAGGATTCCATGTTTCTTGTTCCCATTCTCCAAAATATTCAGGATTTCACGTTCCTTGTTCTCGTTCTCCAAAATATTCAGGATTCCACGTTCCTTGTTCTCGTTCTCCAAAATATTCAGGATTCCACGTTCCTTGTTCCCGTTCTCCAAAATATTCAGGATTCCACGTTCCTTGTCCCTGTTCTCCGAAATATTCAGAATTCCACGTTCCTTATCCCTGTACTCCAAAATATTCAGGATCCCACGTTCTTTGTCCCTGTTTTAGAATTGCTTAAGACCTTCACAAATTCAAATGGAGATGGTTTCTTCGAGTTTATTTTTTCTCTCTCTCTCACAAAGTTTCTTCTAGCATAGTATTCTGCCGTTTATTTGAGATTACTTATGAATTCTGTTTTTGTCTTGATACTTTGGTTTCTGCACTTCGTAATTATTTAGGTCTCTTCAAAGTGCACAAATACTTGCTTGTAGTAATTGATCTGTTTCGTCCCACGTGTTTATTCAGTCTTCTGTACGATATACTGTGCTTTTACGAGGACGTTGGCTTGGTTTGGCCTTCACTTGTCAGAAGTTCTTATAGTGTAAGTCTTCATATAGAAAAAGTATTTCAATGTTTTGACTTCTTAAGCTGCGCATTGCTACTGTTTTTTTTCTTCTTCTTCTACAAACAGACATAGGGTAATAGTGTCACGGGCTTGTTTAAAATGTTTTATTTTGCGAAACACTTTTATATAATTTTACTGCTGAGGATACAATACATTATTGTTACTTATCATTAACTTTTGGTTAAAGCAAGCTATCTCTAGAACGGTACTAAGAATTAAACCTGTATATTTCGGAATTAACGCAAATCTACGCAAGGGATGTATTCTGTAGTTGTCCCTTATTCTGAATTTATACAATAGAAGGCAGCTAACCAACAGCACCTATCCCCCCTACACTTGGGCTACTTTAATAGAATAGAGGTGTTTGACAGTCACTCTTATGAAACACCCAATGCCTTGAAGTGCTACAAAGGGACGCAAACCATGAACACTCGGATTCACTTTACGGTACAGAAACCACTGGGCCACGCCGGTCCTATCTTTGGTAATCTCGCTGTTACTGATATTTTCGACCAGCTTAGGAGATTTAAGTTAATGTACAATCCATGTAATAAATTGACAATAAAAAAATAATTCTCGAAGTACAAAATATGTGAGAGAAATATCAAAAATAATATATATACAAATGAACATATCACATATATTAAAAACTTTATCGATTGTTGTTAACGAAACTATCACTGAACAAAGAACAGAACAGATCGTAGTTACAAAATAGATAATACTAGGGGTTTGTTTAATACACTATCCAATTAGTAGCATATTCTTCATTTTTTGAAACTACGCATAATTAAATAACAGGTTGGGAAGGCATGCATTTTCAAACTATTTCTTATTTTCATAGCAGACGTGATTAATATGATTTTTATTAGTAAAAACGTTAATTTTAGTTCAGTTCCTACTCGTCTGGGTTCGTTCACTCTGTGTGTTGTTCTCATTCTCTCGTGTTAAGTTACGATAAAGCGGTTTTAATGAAGGCGGAAATAAAATTGTTTTTGTCATTTATCGCTAAAATTAGTTTAAAAGATCTTAGTTATCTAGCATGATGGTAATTATTAGGGAGGTTATGAGTTTCTTTAAATAGTTTTGCTAAGAGCAACCGATAGGTGTCACTTGATGTATGGTCTAACACTGTGATTCAGACTTACCACTTTATGTTTAAAAAGATTTTTTTGAAGTACAAACACAGGCCTAATTTAGAAAGGAAAAAATTCGCAGCAAAAATTAATATTTTTTTTACATTAATGAGAAGGATGTGACTTTATTTTTATTATTTTTGTTGTTGTTGTTGTTAGTTTTTGACACATGTGGTGCGATTTGAGACAACTGGAAAGGAAGGAAACACTGACAGTCTATTCAGGTGGAGGCTGAGTATAGAAATGAGGAGAGCAGTGTGTGTGTGTATATATATATATATATATGTGTGTGTACGTGGAAAGCTCATATTGGACTTATTACAAATTTCATAATTTGTACCTTAATTTTTTCGCATGCCATCAACATTAGCTCCATCTTCTTCAGTTTGAAAATCCCTCAGATGGCCCATTGTGTAGCTTTGTGCTTAACATCAAGCAAACGTTATGTTCACAAAATTCACAGCGAGAAGATAAAACACTTTTGGTTGTATGAACTTCAAAATATATTCTCTTCCTCTCTCTCTATAGGGCCGGCGTGGCCTATTCGTTATCTTGCCAAGCGGAAGGTCCAAAGATTCATGGTTTTACGTTCATTTGCAGAAAAACCGGTCTCTGCACTTTGGAACCACGGATGCGCGATAAGAGTGATTGTCAAATCCTGCTGTTCGATCAAATAAGGGCATGTGCTTAGGCGGGGGAGGGAAGTATGACAGGTGCGCTTCTACCTATTAAATCGCACCCAATATATATAAAATATATCTAAAATTGTGAAACGAGCCCCAGATACCATAAAAAATGCAAAATTTGTAGTGGCTATATCAAAAATTTACCATTCATTTCCCTTTTCTCCTCCAAAAGTAACACCCCGTTTATATAATTCTGCCTAGCCCCTTAAGAATAGCCCAGTCGTTGGCAGTGGATGCTATTTAATAGCTAACTGTGTTCACTCTAGTCTGTCAGATAAATATTAGGGATTACTATACGCAGGTAGCACTTGATAGCCTTATTCAAAACTTCTAAACCAAACATAGAAGTATCAAATTTAATGGTGTTAGTGATTAAAACCTAAAATCTATTTGTATAGTGTGTGGTTTATGGAGTGCATAAACATAAGGTAAACTTCAAAAGAACCATCGATCCTCATCAATCTAAAACTTAAGCGCAGTGACGACAACGAGACTATCACATCCCGTGAAATTTGCCCAATCAGGGCCGAATGAGAAGAGTACAAGATATTGGATATTGTCCATCACTGGAAAATAGAAAAATGCTCTTAGTTCAAGGTTCAACAATCCACGCACTAACTAGATTGAAACCTAGAAACTAGCACTATTTGGAATCATATTTAGCATTCTGATACAACAACAAATAAGAAGCCAGTTTAAGCACCAATCAGCAGTCACTACTGTTAGCGCTCTCTTTTAGGGCCGCGTTACACCATACCTAAGTACATTTAGGTAATTGACGTTTTTAGAAGATATTTATTCTTTAAAAAAAAATTAGGTTTTTCATGAAAGAACTAAATTTACTAACAATCTGGATAAAACAGACATAAAAAAAACTCGTTTTACGCCATTTTTCACAATTTGTAAACTTACTTGACCCTTTTCAAACGAATAGTGCCTAGTATCATGTTCTGCAAAACAAAACAACAAAGCTGACTTTAGCTCATTGTCGTTATTTCCCCTTTACACTAACAATGCTATTTGTTTGTGTAGCAATAATAGTATCATAATTAATCTTTATCGACTTATAATTGTAGCAATAACCTTTGAAGGATTAATATGACGCAAAATAAAGCTCAGTTTATCATCTTTTCTAAACTTTGAAGGAAATAGTGAAATGAGGAAATAGTGATGTAATAATAAATACAGCAATATAAATTATCGTAGCAGTACGTACGACGACAACTGGAAAAGTTACTAAATACGTTTATTATTGTTGCTGTTATTGTTAAATTCCAGGCATCGTGGACAGTATAAGAATGGAGTTCTCTATGGATAGCTGCTGACTTTTTTGGGGTGGGGTAGGGGTGGACGATGTTTCGGTCTTTGTGCTAGGATGGAAAATTGCTCCCATCCCATAAAAACAAAGATTAGAGCCGTCCGTAAGAAACTAACATTTTACCGTGTCCGTAGCTCATCATAAAAACAAAGATTAGAGCCGTCCGTAAGAAACTAACATTTTACCGTGTCAGTAACTCATCATACAAACAAAGATTAGAGCCGTCCGTAAGAAACTAACATTTTACCGTGTCAGTAACTCGTCAAAAAAACAAAGATTAGAGCCGTCCGTAAGAAACTAACATTTTTACCGTGTTAGTAACTCATCATTAAAACAAATATAAGAGCCGTCCGTAAGAAACTAACATTTTACCGTGTCAGTAACTCATGTAAACGAACTTTAAATGATCTTGTACTCTTGTTGCACAAATGTTATCCTCCGGTGGGACAGTGGTAAGTCTTCGGATTTACAACGCTAAAATCAGGGGTTCGATTCCCCCCGTTGGACACAGCAGGTAGCCCGATGTGGCTTTGCTATAAGAAAATACGCACAAGTATTAATAAATAAATTACGTGACTTCTTCAAGCGTGTCAAAAGTAAAAGGAATGAGGTTTACAATTAGCTTTTTGGTAACAACCTTTTTTTCTTTTAATAAAACAAAGTAGGTTTTTAAATTTATAATGTTATAACAACAACAACAACAACAACAATGCCTCTTTAATGAAAGTTATGATGAAACAAAGGTAAAAGAAGCTTTGTAAACACAAAAACTTTGGTCGTTGTTAAGCGCTAAGCTACACAATGGGCTGCTGTGCTCTACCCATCGAAACCAGAATTTTAACGTTGTAAGCCTACAGACTTAGCGCTGAGCTACCGGTGAACAACAAGGAAACGTCTTTATCTGTTTAGTTACAACGCATTCATTTTTGGTTTTAATAATTTAAAGGTTTTTAAAGTGTTTTTTTTTTGCATTTTAAAATTGCAGCCGCTTTTAAAATTATGTTGTGTTTATAATTATTAATTTTTAAAATTATGTTGTGTTTATAATTATTAATTTTTAAAATTATGTTGTGTTTATAATTATTAATTTTTAAAATTATGTTGTGTTTATAATTATTAATTACTTATGTGGATTCATGCGATTATGTTTATTGTGATTTATTGTTTTACTTTACTATCGTTTATTTGTAGTTAAGCACAAAGTTACACAATGGGCTATCTGTGCTCTGCCCACCACTGGTATCGAAACCCACTTTCTAGCTTTGGTAAGTCCGCAGACATACCGCTATGCCACTGGGAGGAAGGGAGCTCTTTACTATCTTTCAACTATCAATTCGCTACGCTGAAAACGAAATAATTAACATTTAAGTCAGAAAGTCTACTCTTTTTTTTAGATAGCCCATTGTGTAGCTTTGTGCTTAATTACAAACAAACAAACAAATAAACTGTATCCACCTCTGATTTCAGATGGGCTAGTTAAGAAGGTGTGAAGAAAAACATTTATAGCGTGGCGTGATTCTTAGTTTGTTTGGCTTGAAGTTCGCGCAAAGCTACAAGAGGGCTATCTGCGCT
>NW_013669299.1:0-1332 GCF_000517525.1 Limulus polyphemus
GTTTAATAACAATACTAGTGGAGTCAATATGTAACCATGTTTAATAACAATACTAGTGGTGTCAATTTGTAACCATGTTTAATAACAATACTAGTGGAGTTAATATGGAACCTTGTTTAATAACAATACTAGTGGAGTCAATATGTAACCATGTTTAATAACAATACTTCAGGAGTCAATACTGAACATTGTTCAATAACAATACTATTGAAGTCAATATGTAACCATGTTTAATAACAATACTAGTGGAGTCAATATGGAACCTTGTTTAATAACAACACTAGTGGAGTTAATATGGAACCTTGTTTAATAACAATACTAGTGGAGTCAATATGTAACCATGTTTAATAACAATACTAGTGGAGTCAATATGGAACCTTGTTTAATAACAACACTAGTGGAGTTAATATGGAACCTTGTTTAATAACAATACTAGTGGAGTCAATATGTAACCATGTTTAATAACAATACTAGTGGTGTCAATTTGTAACCATGTTTAATAACAATACTAGTGGAGTTAATATGGAACCTTGTTTAATAACAATACTAGTGGAGTCAATATGGAACCATGTTTAATAACAATACTAGTGGAGTCAATATGGAACCTTGTTTAATAACAATACTAGTGGAGTTAATATGGAACCTTGTTCAATAACAATACTACAGGAGTCAATATGGAACCTTGTTTAATAACAATACTAGTGGAGTCAATATGTAACCATGTTTAATAACAATACTGGTAGAGTCAATACTGAACATTGTTCAATAACAATACTAGTGAAGTCAATATGTAACCATGTTTAACAACAATACTAGTGAAGTCAATATGGAACCATGTTTAATAACAATACTAGTGAAGTCAAAATGTAACCATGTTTAATAACAATACTAGTGGAGTCAATATGGAACCTTGTTTAATAACAATACTAGTGGAGTCAATATGGAACCATGTTTAATAACAATATTAGTGGAGTTAATATGTAACCATGTTTAATAACAATACTAGTGAAGTCAAAATGTAACCATGTTTAATAACAATACTAGCGAAGTCAATATGTAACCATGTTTAATAACAATACTAGTGGAGTAAATATGTAACCATGTTTAATAACAATACTAGTGGAGTCAATATGGAACCATGTTTAATAACAATACTAGTGGAGTCAATACGTAACCATGTTTAATAACAATAATAGTGGAGTTAATATGGAACCTTGTTTAATAACAATACTAGTGGAGTCAATATGGAACCTTGTTTAATAACAATACTAGTGGAGTCAATATGGAACCATAATTGACTCCACTAGTATTGTTATTAAAAATGGAACCATG
>NW_013669299.1:2332-13067 GCF_000517525.1 Limulus polyphemus
TTTAATAACAATACTACAGGAGTCAATATGGAACCTTGTTTAATAACAATACTAGTGGAGTTAATATGGAACCTTGTTTAATAACAATACTAGTGGAGTCAATATGGAACCTTGTTTAATAACAATACTAGTGGAGTCAATATGGAACCTTGTTTAATAACAATACTAGTGGAGTCAAGTATTTAACCTTGTTTAATAACAATACTACAGGAGTCAATATGTAACCATGTTTAATAACAATACTAGTGGAGTCAATATGTAACCTTGTTTAATAACAATACTACAGGAGTCAATATGTAACCATTGTTTATGTAACCTTGTTTAATAACAATACTACAGGAGTCAATATGGAACCATGTTTAATAACAATACTAGTGGAGTCAATACGTAACCATGTTTAATAACAATACTAGTGGAGTTAATATGGAACCTTGTTTAATAACAATACTAGTGGAGTCAATATGGAACCTTGTTTAATAACAATACTAGTGGAGTCAATATGGAACCTTGTTTAATAACAATACTAGTGGAGTCAATATGGAACCTTGTTTAATAACAATACTAGTGGAGTCAATATGGAACCTTGTTTAATAACAATACTAGTGGAGTCAATATGTAACCATGTTTAATAACAATACTGGTAGAGTCAATACTGAACATTGTTCAATAACAATACTAGTGAAGTCAATATGTAACCATGTTTAATAACAATACTAGTGAAGTCAAAATGTAACCATGTTTAATAACAATACTAGTGGAGTCAAAATGGAACCATGTTTAATAACAATACTAGTGGAGTCAAAAATGGAACCATGTTTAATAACAATACTACAGGAGTCAATATGGAACCTTGTTTAATAACAATACTAGTGGAGTCAATATGGAACCTTGTTTAATAACAATACTAGTGGAGTTAATATGTAACCTCATTTAATAACAATACTAGTGGAGTTTATATGTAACCATGTTTAATAACAATACTAGGGGAGTCAATATGTATACATATCAACTCCACTAGTATTGTTATTAAACATGGTTCCTTGTTTAATAACAATACTGCAGGAGTCAATACTGAACATTGTTCAACAACAATACTAGTGGAGTTAATATGTAACCTCATTTAATAACAATACTAGTGGAGTTAATATGTAACCATGTTTAATAACAATACTAGTGGAGTCAATATTTAACCATGTTTAATAACAATACTAGTGGAGTTAATATGTAACCTTGTTTAATAACAATACCACAGGAGTCAATACTGAACATTGTTCAATAACAATACTAGTGGAGTGCTTCAGGGGTCCGTGCTTGGGGCTGTGTTTTCTTACTGGCATTAATTACTAAAGTTTGTTAATGACATTAAATTCTTCAGTATTTCTAGCTTTGTTGACGATGTTGAGATGCTACATGATGACTTGGATCAATTGTTAAGTGGGACAAATAGTTAACAAATGACATAATGGATTTGGGTAATCATAATTTATATCACAAGTTCAGTATAGTTGGAAAGTAATATTTAAGTTGATCAAGCCATCAGTAGAGTGCTCTGATGCAAGGTGAATGTATACACATATTGATTATAAGTGTTAAAAAGGTAATTATTTTCTCTATAAAGTACTAGTTAGGCCACATCCTATTCTAAGAAAGATACGACTTACTGGAAATGGATTAGAAAAGGGCTAACGGTATGATTTCAGGAGTAGAAGAGTTTTATCTTATTTTTTCTTGGGTAAAGAATGGTAAGAAGTGAGCTTATTTAAATTTATCCAGGAGATTTATAAAATAGAAACTTTCTATTTTTTTTTCTATATTCTGATAACAAAAGGATGAGAAGACACATGTATACAGTTTCAAAAATACAAGTTAAGCTATAGTTAAGACAATTTATTTTTGAAACAGGGTGAATGGTTTATGAAATGAGTTGCTGTTGACAGAAGAGGAGGCTGGCATGTTACACAAGTTTAAAACGGGAAATCAGTCCTGAGAAAGAACAGATGGTTTGAAATTTTTACTTTTCTCAAGGGTGGGTGTGGAATGAATGATTCCAAGTTGTTTTTATGTCATTACTGTAATAAGTGTAAGTCACATTACTTTCACAAAGGAAAGTAAAAGACAAAAGAATTGATATTAGCAGTAATACACATACCAATTACATCTACAAGACATGGTCCCTTATACCATGTGGCGAACTTGTCTTGTTTGGCTGGTTCAGTTAGGTTTTCTCCAGTTAACCCACTACATGGAACGTATGTCACATCTGTTTCCTCAAACCCTGCTTGTTTTAAAAAGGCTTCTAGCTTGGTTACAATAAGGTCATATTGTTCCTGAGCCCAGTCCACATCATCTAATTTGTTGACTGCTACTGCTAACTGCAACACTCCTGTTAGTAAAAATTAATAGCACTAACTCAGAAGCCACATAATGGAGCTAATACATTGACCTTAATCACTCTATTTAAACTAATTTGTTGTCTTTAAAGATACAGAAACGGATATTGAACACTTCTAAAGTTGCTGACCCGATGAAGTTCACCAGATAGGTTGTCCATTTATTGTTCTGGTCAACATTTCTAGCAACTTGAACTATTACTTCCACTCAGATCTCATATAATACAGCCAAAGTGTAGTGTAATTAGTTCAATATATATTTCATCAAAACTGAGCTTTGATGTAATTCATTTAACATAAAGTGGTTGAACAAATTTTAAAACATGAGTTTTAAATATAGAAAGATAAAGATGTTGCAAATATAGACAGTGGTTGAAAAGTTCTCAAATTTTATTACTTTTAACTAATTATGGCCTGAAATAAAATTGAAGATTTTTGTCAACAGATAATAGCTAAACTGTTCACACTTCTGTCTAGACTTACCAATACTGAACTTGTAGAAGCTGCAACATGTTTCAAAATTCATGTCCAACTACACAAGGATCTCATTAAAGTCAGCAGAGATATATAGTTCGGTTCTAGTTAAAGTCAGCAGAGATGTGTTGTCTGGATCCAATTAAAGTCAGCAGAGATATGTAGTCTGGATCTAATTAAAGTCAGCAGAGATATATAGTCCGGTTCTAATTAAAGTCAGCAGAGATGTGTAGTCCGGTTCTAATTAAAGTCAGCAGAGATATATAGTCTGGTTCTAATTAAAGTCAGCAGAGATGCATAGTCCGGTTCTAATTAAAGTCAGCAGAGATGTATAGTCCGGTTCTAATTAAAGTCAGCAGAGATGTGTAGTCTGGTTCTAATTAAAGTCAGCAGAGATATGTAGTCCGGTTGTAATTAAAGTCAGCAGAGATGTATAGTCCGGTTCTAATTAAAGTCAGCAGAGATGTGTAGTCCGGTTCTAATTAAAGTCAGCAGAGATGTGTAGTCCGGTTCTAATTAAAGTCAGCAGAGATGTGTAGTCTGGATCTCATTAAAGTCAGCAGAGATGTGTAGTCTGGATCTCATTAAAGTCAGCAGAGATGTGTAGTCTGGTTCTAATTAAAGTCAGCAGAGATATGTAGTCTGGATCTCTTTAAAGTCAGCAGAGATATGTAGTCCAACATACACTTTAATATGTTTCAACCTTTCTTTGTTGAAAATTTATTAAGTTTTAAACTGTATACAACTATATGTCACACACTGTCATCATGATATCTGATCTCATGTTCCATATGTAATATCTTGTCATCATGACATTCATCTTCCATATGTAGATACCCTATCATCATATCCCACCTTCCATATGTAGTTACTCAGCCATTATGAATATCACCTTCTTTATGTAGTTACTGTCAACATGACATCTCACCTTCCATATGTAGTTACTGTCATCATGACATCTCACCTTCCATATGTAGTTAGTCATCATGACATCTCATCTTCCATATGTAGTTACTGTCATCATGACATCTCACCTTCCATATGTAGTTACTGTCATCATGACATCTCACCTTCTATATGTTGTTGTCCTCTCATCATATCTCACCTTCCATATGTAGTTACTGTCATCACGACACCCTACCTTCCATATGTAGTTACTGTCATCATGACATCTCACCTTCTATATGTTGTTGTCCTCTCATCATATCTCACCTTCCATATGTAGTTACTGTCATCATGACATCCCACCTTCTATATGTTGTTATCCTCTCATCATATCTCACCTTCTATATGTAAATACTGTGTCATCATGACATCTCATCTTCCATATGTAGATACTGTCATCATGACATCCCACCCTCCATATGTAGTTACTGTCATCATGACATCTGATCTTCCATATGCAGTTACTGTCATCATGACATCTCATCTTCCATATATAGTGTTACTGTCATCATGACATCTCACCTTCTATATGTAGTGTTACCATCATCATGACATCTCACCTTCTGTATGTATTGTTACCGTCATCATGACATCTCACCTTCTATATGTAGTGTTACTGTCATCATGACATCTCACCTTCTATATGTAGTGTTACCATCATCATGACATCTCACCTACTATATGTAGTGTTACCGTCATCATGACATCTAACCCTCTATATGTTGTTATTCTGTCATCATATCTCACCTTCCACATGTAGTTACCCTGTCATCTTACCTTCCACATGTAGTTACCCTGTCATCTTACCTTCCACATGTAGTTTCTGTGTCATCATGACATCTCACCCTCTATATGTTGTTATTCTGTCATCATATCTCACCTTCCACATGTAGTTTCTGTGTCATCATGACATCTCACCCTCTATATGTTGTTATTCTGTCATCATATCTCACCTTCCACATGTAGTTACCCTGTCATCTTACCTTCCACATGTAGTTTCTGTGTCATCATGACATCTATTCTTTCATATCTAGTTACCCTGTCCTCATGACACCCCACATGTAGTTACCCTGTCATCATATCTCACCTTCCACATGTCATTTCATTATCCATATTCAGTTAACATATCATCATAACATTACATTTTCCATATGTAGTCATCATGACATCTTACCTTTTGGTATAAATTGCTTCATCAATACAACTTATCATTGATGTGATTAGTTCAGTATCCATTATGACAACTTACATTTTACAGTAGAACCTCAATTAATGGGCACCTCGCCATTAAGGGCAGACCTTTTCAGTCTTTTTCTTGTTTCCATTATTTGTAGCCAAAATAAATCTTACAATAACAGGCACCTCAATATTCCAGTTTAAGGGCAGTATCTTTAATCTCGTTCTCTACATAGGCACTCAATCAAGTGGGCAGTTATCTTTTTAAACCTGTAAAGATGACCAATATTCAAACACTTGTGATATTTATTGGATTGGCTCTGAGCCATATACTATAATAAATGTTTTCACAGATTCAAAGTATAATTTTATTACTCTGGGAATTTCATTGTAAACACTGTAGGATACATAAGCTGATCAATTCCACACCGTGTTCTCAGAGCAGGAATCAAGTCGACTAATTTCTATGCATGTGCTTTATTGCTCTTGAGAGTACTGTATTACGGTGTCATGTAAACAGTCTAATGAAACAAGCAGTGATTTATTACTTTATTTTCAGAGGATTTCTACTTCAGTCATTGATAGTAAAATAAACACAGAAAATAAATGTGAAATGTTTAGCAGTTCAAACATTGAAGAGAAGTACTTTGGAAATTTGTGACCAATAATAAAGAAAAAAGGGCACAGGTAATCCGTCCCTGAGATTTCTTGTTGACAACGCTCCATGTCATGGCAATGTGCAAATCATGAAACAACCTGTGACCTACACATACCAAACAAGATAGAGGGTCTTAAAATCAGGAATTTAGGGATATTAAGGGCCCCTTGCTATAGAGGGCATTTGGATGCAGTTGGAAAGGTGCCCTTTATGTTGAGGTTCTACTGTATATAACTGGTTTAATATAAATTAAAACTTATAACTGGGTGGTTATGTCATTGAATATTAATTTTCAATCAAGTCAAATTACATACTTAGATAAAAAAAAGTCATGAGCATAGATAATTAAATATACTTATAACATTTAGAATTTACTGTTAATGGTATTTTGGTACAAAACACCAGTGATATCTTACAAGGTTTGGCAGCTTAAAAGACTTAGGTTAGTCCCAAATTTATCCACTCAGCTAACAATGCAAAATAAAGTAATAAAATTTGATACATTATACTGTCATCAAAAGTAAAATTAAAGCCTTACTTATGGAACACATAAAACATTAGATGTTTACTTAATGCAATGTCATACTTTTAAATTGAAGAAAGTTATGTCAGAGAAGCAAAGTTTAGATAATCCTCCCAAAAATTGTCTTGTGACTAAAAAGGCTCATTAAAAAGCTATAACGGCATAAATTTAGAGAAGCCTGACATCTAAGATAAATTATTACAGCAAATTACTGTTTAGCTACAGAGTTGACTAGCAGGCCAATATCGACAGTACAACAATAAGCTAATGTTTATGAACATAAAATATAACAACAATCAGAGAGATTGCACCCCCTTGCCCCTTTTCAAGGTTACATGTGTTTATATTGAATAATGTAAAATTTCACCTTTGAAAACTCAGAAAATTCTTCTCAGAACTAGAATGATCGATCTAAATCATTTTTTGTAGTGTGAGAAGAAGTCTCAACCTAAATGTGCCCATGAAATTTGGTACAAATCTGATCACACTTTAAAGTTATTAACCTAAAAACCACAAAAATTCCCTATCTCCCCATTATAAAAAAATGTTTCAAAGTGATCCAGAATCCGACTTTGGATCTGAGCCAAATTTGGGAAGGGCTGTCCCATACTGACTTTCCACTTTGTGTAAAATGTTTATGTACATTAGTCCATTAGTTTTCGAGATACATGTGCAGAAACACAGACAAGGACATGACTGCAATACCACTGAAGGGCAAGGGTAATAAGTACATTAAATAACACAACATCATACTTGTCCTTCTCATAGTTGCTATGTAATCAAAGAATGCCTACCTAAAGACTTGATAAACAAAGCATGTTCCACAGTCTGCCCTCCAACATCAAAGCCCATCTCAAAATCTTTTCTCGTAGCATCAACTACAAGTATCACACCATCAGCTTGAAGACTGCCTGATATAACAAAAACAGTCATGATATCCTTATTCTTCAGAGTGCATTAATTGTTGCTGTATACTGATATTAAAACTAGGTTACTTATCATTTTTATCTGTAATTTTCTCTACCCTAACTCTTTTCAAGGTTGGTCAACATTACTGACCTCATAACCACCAAAAAAAAATTAAATTACCCTCTTTTTATTTCTGGAATGACTTCAAGTGTAGCATGGAACTACATTTTTTATCCTAAGAAGCTTTAAACTTGTAACAAAGTACATCTATATACAATTAAATTTTATTGTATTATTGCCCTTAAAGCCATACTTAACTATTATTTGTGCAATTATAAGTTGTAAATCATTTGAGGAATGTGCAGCTCATGTTATGCTATCGAATAACATTACCCACATGTGTGCCTCATGAAATATTGTTATTATATTATTATTGTTTGTTTTACTTAATCTAGCCTTAACTAACCCAAAGAGATCCCTATTTTTACATTTTAGTTACTTTTATAATAATAAACATGAAAAACAAGAAATAAAGTACGTACCCAATCTTCTTTTTTTCTTGGTGTCAATTGTCGATGACACTTAACCCTACTTTTTTTATACTAATGGTAGTAATGCACTAAATGATTTTTACTTTATTAAATAATGCACCAAAGAACATAGAATGATAACATGCAAAAAGTAGACAACTTCCCCTAACTCTTAAAAATTTTCTGGCTTTCTAACTATGTGACAAGAGCCATTACAAATTCATCCAAGCTAGTTGTCAACTTTCCCATGGGAATGAATTGTGTATTATAAGTGAACTTGACGATTACCTGTTCAGAACACAATGTTATACAATATATCATTTGATAGATGAAACCTTTGCTTTTTATTGGTTATAAGTAATATATAATTAAACGTAAGAGCGAACTATTAACAAATCCTGAAAGAGAGGGTGTGACAAGATGGGTCTGAGTTTCTATTTGATAGCTCTGTAACCAAACAAAATTGAAGGTTATTAAAATTATGGTTTTTCTGAGCAATGACGATTTTATAATGAGTAAGTTATGTTGAATTTCATACTTTTTGGAGGGGTGATGAATAAAATAGAAAAGAGAAGATACCTAGAGAAAATGTTACGTATGTCGCACTAGGAGAAATTCAGGATATCTTTAAATATTGCTTTATAGAATTAAGAAATGAAAACTTATATACTATTAAAATATGGATTATTAGCTAAAATTTTATGCTATACTAAGTGGTATAACATAAGCAAAAAGTAGAGTAATAAAATTTTGAATTTAAGAAACAAAAACCTTGTATCATGCACAGTAAAACATACTCATGGCAATATGGTTAAATAAGCTAAGAAAAACAACAGCATATGAAGAGCATTTCTCTCATGTTCTTCTTTGTACTTCCAAACAAACACACAAGTTTAACTTTAAAATATCATATACCTGATATTGTGTTGACTATGGAGTCTCTGTGACCACATGTATCCAGCAAGGTAACAAAATGAGAAGATGTTTCAAGCTTTGGTTGGGCAACATTCATAGCTGGTGTTTCAAACTTTGGTTGGGCAAGATCCATAGTAGGTGTTTCAAACTTAGCTTGGGCAACATTCATAACTGGTGTTTCAAACTTTAACTGAGAAACATCCATAGCTGGTGTTTCAAACTTTGCTTGGGCAACATCCATAGCTGGTGTTTCAAACTTTGCTTGGGCAATATCCATAAGCTGGTGTTTCAGACTCTGCTTGGGCAACATCCATAGTAGGAGTTTTAAACTTTAACTGTGCAACACCCATAGCTGGTGTTTCAAAGTTTTCATGGGCAACATCTACAGCAGGTGTTCTGACCTGTGACTGTCCAGTTTCCATTGTTTTACCATGGTTCCTGAAAGAACCCCTTTAAGTTATTCCAATTCAGAGAAATCATTATGGAACATAAAACACACTGAATAAAACTGGTTTTGAATATCCACACACACACAGCTACTCATGGGCTATCTGCACTAGCCTTCCACAGTTTTAAACTGATACAAGGGAGAAGGCAGCTAGTCAACAGCATCTACCATCAACTCTTTGACTACTCTCATATGACTGAAAAGTAGGATTTGACAGTCACCCTTAAAACTCACCCATAACCCTAAAATGCAAATCTTTGCTTTTTTTTTTGTAATAGGACACAAATGATGAACCTGCAGATCCACAGTCCTACATGTTGATCACTGGGTCCTGCTCAGCCCTCTTAGTACAAAAAGACAACATGATTGTTAAGAGATGATGCCTATTAAGACCTTATAAACACACAAGATTATGATTCCCAACTGTTAATTATTAAATTATGGACTTGTTTTATACAGTTATTGCCAGTAGTTTCTGTTTGTTGAATCACATTCAATAGTTTTATGCCGGTTACAACACCCAGTGTAAAGACCTGGCAAAAAAAAGCATAAAATAACTCATTTTACGGGTAAGTATACAGCAAGTTCCAGCAGAAATTAGTGGGATTTGTTGCAATATTGGTATCTTAAAAGTTTTTTTTATGTAACTCATGTTATGTAGGACATTGTAACAAACATAATACAACAACCCAGAAGCAGCTAACTTTGAGCATAACTGGTTTAAATAATTTACTTTAAAAGCCAATGGACTTCACATGAACCTCAAATATAATTTGAGTATTGAAACTTACACCAATGATTTTTAAAAAATGTTAATTACATATGTTAAGAAAGAGCAGTGTTTTACCAGATTAACGAGGGCCTGATCTTGTGTTACGTGCCTATGGTTATATTCTAACAAAATATTTAAATAAAAACTTTGAGCATCTGAAAAACCATAAAATAATCAATACGTGCAAACAAAAATGTAATTGTTTGATATTACTAGAAAATAAAGATAAATAAAGATCAATAGTTAATAGTTTTACATCCATTTTACTTCCAGGACAAACACTAATTAGCTGGTTTTAATATCATTCCTTTGATTTATAAATACCATTATAGTTTTCCTTTTAAGTTACATTTTGTAAAATTGAAAATGTATTTCTGATAGGTACTTACCTTCTGTCACATAAATAGCTATTTTCATTCAGTGCTGCCCTCTATATTGACAAACAATTACACATGCCAAAAGCCTTTTATCTCCTCTCTATTGGAACTGACAGATTCCAAAGCATCTCTTATGAATAAGAGTGTGACATACTCTCATGACACATGCAACTCCTTGTATTCAATTCTACTGAACTATTACTTTGAATTTTAGCAGCAGATGGAAGCACTGTTTTCAGTGGGGAGGAAGGGTGGGAACTGTAAGCGGAGAAAAGTACCTATTGGAAATACATTTTCAGTATAGGCAAATTATAACTTCCAATACAGTACATTATCTCCACTCACATAAATAGCTAGAATCCCACATTGAATAGGTAGAGGGATTGGTGCAAGGGAAAGAAAGAAGCATCCCCTGAAAGCATCTGAAGGACACTTCATAACATGAGACAATAGGTAGAGGGACTGGTGCAAAGGAAAGAAAGAAGCATCCTCTGAAAGCATCTGAAGGACACTTCCTAACATGAGACAATAGGTGGTGGGACCGGTGCAAAGGTAAGAGAGAAGCATCCTCTGAAAGCATCTGAAGGACACTTCCTAACATGAGACAATAGGTGGAGG
>NW_013669299.1:14067-25836 GCF_000517525.1 Limulus polyphemus
GAAGCATCCCCTGAAAGCATCTGAAGGACACTTCCTAACATGAGACAATAGGTAGAGGGACCGGTGCAAAGGAAAGAAAGAAGCATCCTTTGAAAGCATCTGAAGGACACTTCCTAACATGAGACAATCAGATTCTAAAATCTGATGTGGGGGATTGCACCACTTCTGAACCAGTTATACTCTTCACCCATCGTAGAAAGATGTCACACATATGGGTGGAAAAACAGAGGAGCACATCCAAGTGGGAAAGAACTAAGGTCAAATAGTGATCTGAACCACACAATATTTATGAAACTCTATCCCAGAAAACATAAAAGTAGGTAATATTAAAAATGTGGCCTAAGTGTAGAGTGGTGACGGACCGTACACAGCATGTCAACTACATCCAAAACCTATGCAGCTGGGAACTGACATCCAAGAAGGAGTTGGATGAGGATCATACCATTGGTAAGTAAACTATTCTCCAAAACGCTGCCACCAGCTACTGACATCCATGTGGGGGTAGGAAAGAGGATCATACCATGAGCAAGTCGACTACAATCCAAAACCCAGGTCATCGGGAACCAACATCCACGTGGGGGTAGGAAAGAAGATCATACCGTCTTTACCTCAAGTTCATGAGACAGGAGGGAATCAACAACTCCCAGACCCATGAACAAAGCACATGTTAATACAAGAAATTGACAGATTGATCCACGAACCTGACATCTAGTATCAAAAAGATGTCTGCGTAACGTAAACGATCTCCCTCCAAATTGAAATTTATCAGAACCACCCCATGCACAGTAACATCCTTGGAATAATAAACACCGAGGGACAGCGGAATAGAAAGAACCATAATAATCTGCAAGTACTTTCACCATGACCCACAACATGGATGGAGTAACAAGAGTATAATTGAGGGAGAACAAATGTGAAGACTTATGTTGATTGGCTCAACTCTAAATCCAAAATCCAGCCACTGTAAACTGAAATCCACATGAGGGTTGGATGAGGAATCCCAATAAAATGGCTGAACTGCAATTTTGATGGCTCATTCCCATTTATATTTATGTTATATTGGAGGATATCACATCATCTATACCAACAGAACACCACTGCCCTACTCTCAACTGAATGATTTTATAATAATTTCTCAATTTTGTTTGTATTTCATTAATCCATTCAGGAGGATGCCTCCACGGTCCACCACCCGGCAGCTTGGAACAGGAAAGTGGTATGGACTCTCAAATTCCACTAGAAGGAAAGGGAGGAAAAACACGGTAGAGAGCCCAGAGGAACAACAACACCTGGGACAGTGCAATGGGTGACCACGAAGCCCAATTTTTATAAGCAGACCATAGTGAGTTATTCAAAGAAGGCATGCCAGGGATGGGCAGCTATTTCCTTCTGCTTTACCCATGTAGTTCATGGGTGAGTACAGTCTGGGATGGGCAAATTTTTAAAACAATTCCATCATGAGGATAAACCTACAAGTGATCTTGTGGAACACCCCTCCTCTGCAGTGTGCATTGTGTGGCCATGGAACTATAATACCTAAGTTGATATGGCCTTACAGTGTGGATTTGATTGGTTAAAGAATACCTGTTCAGGCACCACTTGCCACAGAGCGAGATACAAACAATGAGTAATAACAAAAAGGGGGGAAAGGCCCCTGAAAATAAATAAAGAATAATAATAAATAACTTACCCAATCAAAGTCTCACTGAAGTCTGAAGAATGGCTACAGGTGGAAGATGATAGCCCAAAGTGGAAGAAACTGGGATCCTATGCAAATACTGAGAGACAAATGTATTAGGGATAGCCCACATGCCCGATTGAAGATGAGATACCAATGAAATGTAAGGCGTCAAATTCGATAAGAAGATACCCAGAACAAAGAACAGGAGGAATAGAATAAAGGGGAATAAGCCAATCAAAATAAAAGCCAAATCCAATTGGTGAGGGTGGAAGGAGAAAGATTACAAACAGAGGACGGCTTACAAGGAATAAAGAGGTAGGAATGGGAACCACGGAAGGAAGCCGTGCTGGCAATATAACAGCTTAGGGCATGTACGGGACATAGATGTCTATTGGGATCAGGCCGAGGATAAAGGTGGGAAATGGAAGGTAGGGAAATCGGCAACAAATGTGCTACCAAAAAAGAAAACGGTTGAGTGTTGATGCACAGTCTCCACACGTGATTCCAAAGTCTAAGGTACATTATTGAAAACATACTGACAAAGAAAAGAGGCCATACATAAATCCCTAAGATAAGGGGGAAGCAAACAACAGAGAAACCACGTGTGTAAAGCGCAAGCTGAAGTTGACAATCTAGCCAACATGGAAGTAGCAAAGGAAATGGTTTCCCTCGAAAAGCCCTCAAGGTCTCGGTGGATCATCTTGTAAAGGAGATGGATAGTAGATAAATACCATAAAAGGGAAGTAAGGGTAAGATAAAGGCATGAAAACTGGACATGGGTTAAATGCACAGGAAATTCAGGGCCTGCCCCCCACAGAGGTAAAATCGACTCAATTGTTGAGATTCGAGAAATGGACATTCATCCAGTTGGTAAGCTAATGTTAACTGATATGTAGCCCATGGAGGGTGAGACATGCTGCCACCCTCAACCAACTGTGAAGCAAGTTGCTCACCTAATATCTGGGGAGGGTGAGAAAACTAAATACAAAGAGGAAGAACTACTGTGCAACAAAGAAGGACGGGGATCATAATAAATAGGACAATGGATAAAACATCACATACCTGAGAAATCATGTCTAAAAATGCAGTATTAGGCCTAGCTGATTATGCATGTGGGGTATAAGAAGACACAACAAAATCTAGTGGTGGAAAAAAGGCTATCAAAATCTTCATCAGCCTGAACAGGTTTGGCTTACTAAGGAGGAAATGGGGCAAGTTCAGGAGAAGGAGGTTGACTCGTATAATGATAAATCTCGGGGCAGATAATCACAGATAAATATAACGATGGGTCACTCCCACCTGCAGCCTAAAAAACAGTGCTAATAGGAGGTATGATAATCGATGTCGTAACATGAGCCTAAGAATTCATTGTAGAAATATATATCAAACAAAAGTGTTTGATGTAAAAAATGTGAGTGTGAGAAAAAAAAATGACTAGGAAATGAAGTTAAAGTAAAATATATCTTTAATGTAAATAAAAAAAACATGAAGAAACCCCACTTTGAAAATTAAATGATTAAAGTCACGAATGCAAATCACACAATGAGCACCAAAAGAAAAAAACATCTGAACCAGAGTACTGCCAAACGTCATGAAAGTATGTCACACTCTTATTGGTGAAAGGTTTTGTTGCATAATGATTTGCGTGAGAGATGCATTGGAATCAGTCAATTCCAATTTAGGGAAGAGAAAAGGCTTGTGGCATGCACAAAAGTGTTTGGCATATAGAGGGCAGCACTGACACAAGAATAGCTATTTTACTGAGAGGAGGTAATGTACCATATCGGAAGAAAGCCTTTCTAACATCTTTATATCTAACATTCTCATTTCTACAAATTATGACAACTGGAGGTGTTTTGCATAACTAATTTCTTTTGTGTAATATGACAGGAATAAAAAAGGTTAAAAAATCAGTTAAACATAAAATAAAAAAATCTTGAACCGTAGTGCTTTGAAAAGGTAGACCTTTCTTTGTAATTGGGAATGATTAAGTTAACTAGAGGTGGAATGACATCATGATCATGCAAAGTGAACTTTTGCTTCAATTTCTTATGGATATTTCAATAAAGTTACTGATATCATGGAAAGGATGTGGATGTAAAAACTGTTACGATGTTAGGGACACTCCACAAAATTCCAATAAACCAAAATAAAGTGATACAAGCTGACTGATTGCACCACAGAAACAGATCTTTATGGGTAAAGAATGGGAAAAAATAACACTGATAAAAACATCCGAGTCACATACACAGTTGTGTAATTTAATTAAAAGTACATTTGTAAAACACTTAGTTAAGAACAGTAAAAATAACCTGGACAACAAGTGTTCCACAAGGGTACTTTTCCCAGCACCTGCAGGCCCAATCACTACCAAGTTAATTATAGGCTTGATCTGGCCCCCCTCTTTCACATGTTTAGCCGACCAATTTCTGCCTGGCTCTTTAGACCTGTAAGAAAGAAATGCAACACTTATTAGCCTCAAGAAGATACAGATGCCCAATAGTTCAAAGGCAAAAAAAGTGTCTTTGTTGAATATTATAATTTTATTACATGCTTGGTATTCATATTCAACTATAAAAATTTTAAAAATGTCTACAAAATTATATAAACTGTTCCATAACCAATTCATGCCAAGTTTTTTATATAATGATATCATACAAGATTACTTTTATGTGAAGAAACAAAGGAACAGACATTATCTCTATGCCATCACGTTTGCACTAATCAAGTCATATAACATCTAAACTACACATCAACAAACACTCTAGTTTATAACAAAGTAAAAAATAACAATATGTTCATAAGCTTTCATGAGTCATCCAGTCTTGATATACAATGATAAATTAATAACAGCTGTGCTGCAAGACAGGAAACAAAGAGGTAAACATTAAAACTGGAGAGCTATAAAGGCCTGAAATACTCTTAACAGAGGTCTTGGGAATAAATAAGACTGCTAAAAATGACTAACACACTTTGCCAAATAGCCAGGCAACATTTCATTGTTGTTCTAAGCAGTATTTAAGATGGATGTGGCAGTCCTAACAACTTGACAAGCTCCAGTACCAAGAAAGCAGTATCATCAGAATGAGCAATGGTGTTCCAAGAATATTTTAATAGTTGTAAGCCCATTCTTTTTACTACAGGTCAATTTAGAATTTTTATCCATCATTCTGGTGATATTTCACCAAACTTCCTTTTAAATAGTTCAAATCACATTCACAGTTCATACTGGAACTTCTCAGAGTTTAAGAAAACCAAATGGTTGATGGATTTTTGGGAGATCAGAGCTGGATTTGTAAGCTATCTGTTTGCTGAGGGTCAGGATTTCCTTGACAGGAAAAAAGCTCTTTAATACACTTGATAAATTTATATAAATAAATAACTACATTTTTACTAAACAACTGAAAAAACCTCACTTTTATAAGGGTTAACAATGACATCTCAGCAATAATTTTTTAATACCAAAAACTCATTTTCTAAAAGCTTTATGTGTGACACATTCCTAAAACAATGAAAAACATGCCTTTCATGATGTTTAGAGGCAGCACATTTAACAATCACATTTTATAAAACAACAAAAACAGGCCTTTAATAATGTTTAAAAGTGACACATTTTGTGTTGACGAAAAGTATGAACATTCCTTTCTGACATTCATTTGCAGTGTGAAAATGGTTTTTCATGTGCACACTTGGCAGAAAATACACATAATTCCATATATTTCTTATAACTTTTGTTGAAAGAAGTCTGATCAATCTTAATTCTGTCAGTCAATAAACAGTCTAAGACAATGAGAACAATAAAGTATCTTATTATCACTATTTCTTCTGCTTTACAGTTTTCTTGTTCTATTTTGTTTAGATTCTAAACTTTTAAACAACTTTATTTTCTGATTGCTTTAAACTTCAACAGAAACACCACTAATACTCCATCCACAACATTTATTCTTGCTTGTTTGTTTGGAATTAAGCACAAAGCTACACAATGGGCTATCTGTACTCTGCCCGCCACGGGTATCAAAAGCCGGTTTCTAGCATTGTAAGTCCACAGACATACCGCTGTGCCACTGGGGGGCCCACAACATTTAAGTTTCATACAAACATTCCAACCTTTCACTTATGACTAAGACAAACATAACTTGCAGATATTCTTCCACTGTACATAGACTAGTTTAGCACTGAAAGTTATAATTTTCCTATAATGAAAATGTATTTCCAATAGGTACTTACCTCTACTCACATAAATAGCTATTCTCATTCAGTGCTGCCCTCTATATGCAAAACATTTTTTTCATGCATGCCACAAGCCTTCTGCCTCCCCTCCATTGGAAATGACTCATTACAATGTGTCTCTCATGCAAACCATTATGCGACAACCCTCCAGCAATGAACATGCAACACACTCTCGTTACGCATGTGACTCTCTCTATTCAATTCTACCAGACTATCACTTTCAGTTTTGGCAGAAAATGGAAGCATCAGTTTTCAGTGTGGAGGAAGCATGGGAAGTGTGAGTATAGGTAAACTATAACTTCTGAAACAGTATATTACCTCCTCTAACATAAATAGTTAGAATCCCACATTGAATAGGAGGAGGGAAGAAATGAAGCATCCAAAGGAAACACCTTGAGATGAGAGAGTCAGATTCGAAGATCTGATGTGGGAGACCACACCAAGTCTGAACCGGGTATACTCTTCACCCATCAGAGAAAGTTGTGGTATATATGGGCAGAAAAACAGTGAAGCACATCCAAAAGGTGTGGTAAAAAACAATGAAATTGCTTCCAGGTGTAGACTGGCTAGGGTGCGACAGACCACACTTGGCAAATCAACTACATCCAAAACCATTTCTACTGGGAACCGACATCCATGCGGGGGTAGGATGAGGATCATACCATCTTTACCTCAAGTTCAAGAGACAGAGGGGATCTGAAACCCCCTGACTCTGGAACAGGGCACATGTTAAGAACAGAAAATGATATCGATTTGGTATCAAAAAGATGTCTACCATAGAGAAATCAATTCCATCAACAGTGGAACTGACCGAAACCAACCTAGGCATAATAAAATTCTCAGAATAAGATACACTGAGGGAGAGCAGAAGGGAAAGAACTATAACAATCCCAAGTACCTCCACCATGACCTAAAACACAGTTAAAGTATAACTGATGGAGGAAGATGTATGAGAACTTATGTTGAGTGGTTCTACCAATGGGTTCCGCCATTATAAGGTGAAGACGAGCAATTATAGGAGCATGTAGGGAGGGGCCCTCACAAATGAAATTAATGGTAAAAAGTTGAAATTATAAATTAAATGGAATTAATGGTACGAAGTATAAAGTATAAAATAAACGGAATTAATGGCAAGAAGTATAAAGTACAAATTAAATGGAATTAATGGCAAGAAATAGTGTAGTGAAACAAACAGATGGATGTGATGCTCTGTGTTGAAGGAAAGATAACAAATATCAATAAACCCATAAAAAGAACTATGGGGGAAATCAAAAATAACAGACACTTATTAAGCCTAATCAAACAAGCCACTTAACCTAATTAATGATTAATGTGGAAATAGAACTACTATTAAATTGAAAATAAACATTTAAAAAGCCTAACTGAACAATACATAATAAACAATATCACTAAGCCCTAAATGAAATACTTAAGTGAGAGTAACAAATTTCACAAGGTTTACGAGTGACAAGTTCAATACTCACTTTACATTAAGTTTAGAAGTTACACCTTCGACAATAGCTACAGAAGTCTGTGTAGAACAACTATCGTGGTTATCTGGTTCTGATGATGTGAACTGCTTAAACTGAAGATTGCCATCTTTTGGAGATGCATTTGTGTTTGCTTGTTTGATTCTTACTCTACTGATATTGTTCTCTTCAATATCAGACCTTTCAATGTTTAAGAAAATAAAAGTCTCAACAAAATGGCAAACAAAGAAACATAAACACAATTCCAAGTATACAATTAATATTTTATGGATGAAGTTTCTAAACTTTACTCATTAAAGAATTGGGGCTGTGATTAAAAGAAATTTAATGCATTTTTGTGACATCTGAACTTGCTTATAAATTACTTTATTGAAAGACCACAAAATCTCAATGTTATTTTAACTTTTTGGCTGGGTAAAGAAAACCGTTTCTTGACAAGAGAAACTTTTATTTCTAGAATACTAAATACTGTATCCATCACCTTCCAAACTTAATAACAAGTTCTAAAAAAAAGGAAATAATCTGTTAAAAACAAAAATTATACATAGCAAAATGTCCCCAAAAGATTATATTAAGATACATTAAAAAATCTCACACATAGCTTAAATGGGGTCTTATTTTATTAAAAAATGTCTTAAAGGCTCACCTCAATTCCTTTGTTTCATAACCAATTACAACTGCTTCTTTACTGGGTTCAAACTTCAGTCGACTAACAGTATTTCCTACATCTTCAAACACTTTAGGTTTCTCTGATACCAAATTCTCTCTGTAGTGACAACCTAAGATATTTACATACACAAAAGACAGTAGTAATCCTGAAATCTAAAAACATGCAACTAAAGTTGCCAACACAGCAAGATACATGATATTCTTAAAACAAATAAATTATCTGAAGCTTTATGACTCTCACTCAAGTTTTTCATCAAATTTTAGGTTTTCTTTAAATATACACCAGCACTATTTAATGATTAGGTGATTTAATGCAAAGCCGATAGGCAGTAGGTTCTGCATCACCTGTACTTGCAACACCTTTTGTAACTAGTTTGGATGATGGTTTTTGTCGTTATTTTCACCTTTATGGGTATCATTTAGCTATTAATCACACCTGACATTTGTTCTTTGTATTGGAAAGCAGTTCTTCTTATATTGTAATTGTTCTGGTTGATTATTCCTTATTTTCACCTTTACTTGGATGTAATTTAAGTAGTCAACTTATCTGCGATTTTTTTTGTCTATTCCTTTCCAAGTTCTTTGTTATGACTTGTAGGAGTAGCACCACAATTTGAAATTTTTACCCCAATCTTTTTTAAGACACATTATTGGCTAGATAGCTTTTGTTTAGACATCTTTCACACATAACTGTCCAAACTTCTAAGTAAGCTAAGTGTCAATATGATTTCTGATTGGCCAATATTTTATTCAGTGTTACGAAGTTGTTTGATTCTAATTTGAATGCAGCTGCAGGAGTACAAAGTGGATAAAATTTTAACAGAGTTGATGTTATATTGCACACACATAACAAGTTTACCCAACTGTCATTGCAAACCCACAAAACAAAAAAAAGGGAATTAGAGGGTTTAAATAGGGATTAAAAATCAGAATAATTCTATCAAAATAGGAATATCCCTCAATCTCGCGACAGAACCAAACTACATGAAACTCAGTACAAACTTACTAAGTAGTGTCTAGTTATGTGATAAAAAAATTTGCTTAATTTGATTCAATATCCACCATTTTCCAAGTTATGAAATTTTGTTGTGAGGTGCTGTTTTGATGAATCATGTAATATGAAAAACAAATTTCAAAATTCAAACAAAAATAATAACACAAGAAGTAATCACCAGGATTAATGTAATACTTTCTGTACACATTTCCTGAGGTCCTGAAAACAAAATGCATAATCGAAAAAAAAAGAAGGGTTCTAAATACCACATTTATGAAATGCATGTTGGAAGAAGGGGGTTATTTCAGTTTGGAAGTTACCAATATGTATTTTGAGCATTCTACTTTTATGACCAAACTATAATTTTACCAAAACAATATTCAAAATAACTTCTAATAACAGTTAACATAAAATTTAGGAGCTACATTAGTTACTGCTTAGAAGAACAGATATAAGAGAATGTAAGAAAAAAATTTAAATCCATTTATATTTTAATTATTTTATATGAAAATCTTAGTAATCATGATAAATGAAAAAGTAAACAAATTTTTGGAAAAGTTCCTTAAGTAGACCCACTAGAGAACTTTAAGTTAAAGACAACTAATCAATTTATACATGAATATTTTGTGTACATTTTGTATTTCTGCATAAATCATTGTAGATTATTATCTTTACAGATAAGTGGCCTACATTTAACTCCGAAAGACAAATACCTGAATTCAGAATTGCTCTTCTGTAGTTTGCCACTTCCTTCAGCAACTTTTGACGACTGTATGGTTTTGTAAATTGACTAAAACCTTTTCCAAAACAAATGGTACGTGCAAACATTGAAGGATCAGCTTTCAGTGTTGGTGATCGAAGTGTAACTTCAAGATGACTACACAAGAGAGAATCCAAACAGAGATAACTTTGATAATTATATTCTTCACTATTTAAGCCTGAAGGAGGACCGATTATTTCTTTGATGCTTTTTGTCGAGTCCTCTTCATTTCTCTGTCTTTCAAATTTTTGAGGCAATGAAATTTTCCTGTCTTTTTTTAATGCTAGTGCTAGATCAATGCTATCTTCATCAGTTAAAATCTTATCATCATCTTCACTAAATGATTTGCTTGATGCAACACATTCATCAGACTGATACACACTCAACCTACCAAATTCAGGTAACAATTGTTTAGGAGGCTTTTCAAAGAATGTATCCAGGTCCAATACCTTACTGAGCATATTAGTGTTCTTACCAGCCGAGACAGAGCATGTATTTAATTGCAACATGGATGGATGTGTAGAGGCACTACCAACCACAGATGAACACTGTGATACTGGAGTGAGTTGATTCACATTATCATGCTCACAATCTTTAAATAGTAATAAAAAATCTGCATTTGTGTCACAATGTGATTGTTTTTCATGAAATGTCGCCCAGTCCTTTGTTTTGCATAAAGCACACACTCTGCATTCATTACTACCACAAATAACCACTGTGGACGCATTATCTGAAGAAGATAGAATGTTACATTTTACATTTTCCTGTACATCATTTTCTGGGTATTTCAGCTCTCTCATGAAATTGTCTTGTTCATACCAAATATCCTGGTTAGGTAACCTTTCTCCTGACAGAAAATTTTGGCCAGAACATTGAACAAAAAGTGTTCCTTCAATCTTAGATTGTTGGTCAGACAGTTGTTTCAAGGAACATGTGGTACTTCCTTCAGTATCAAGATGTTGGCTAGCTAACTGATCTAGAAAACACCCAGTACTTCCTTCAGTGTCAAGATGATGGCTAGCTAATTGATCTATGAAACATCCAGTACTTCCTTCAGTGTCAAGATGTTGGTTAGCTAATTGATCTAAGAAACACCCAGTACTTCCTTCAGTGTCAAGATGTTGGTTAGCAAATTGATCTAAGAAACACCCAGTACTTCCTTCAGTGTCAAGATGTTGGTTAGCTAATTGATCTAAGAAACACCCAGTACTTTCTTCAGTGTCAAGATGTTGGTTAGCTAATTGATCTAAGAAACACCCAGTACTTTCTTCAGTGTCAAGATGTTGGTTAGCTAATTGATCTAAGAAACACCCAGTACTTTCTTCAGTGTCAAGATGTTGGTTAGCTAATTGATCTAAGAAACACCCAGTATTTCCTTCAGTGTCAAGATGTTGGCTAGCTAATTGATCTAAGAAACATTCAGTACTTTCTTCAGTGTCAAGATGTTGGCTGGCTAACTGATCTAGAAAACACCCAGTACTTTCTTCAGTGTCAAGATGTTGGTTAGCTAATTGATCTAAGAAACACCCAGTACTTCCTTCAGTGTCAAGATGTTGGTTAGCTAACTGATCTAAGAAACATCCAGTACTTTCTTCAGTCTTAAAATTTTGGTTAGTTAACTGATCTAGAAAACATCCAGTACTTTCTTCAGTGTCAAAATGTTGATTAGCTAATTGATCTAAGAAACATCCAGTATTTCCTTCAGTGTCAAGATGTTGGTTAGCTAATTGATCTAAGAAACACCCAGTACTTCCTTCAGTGTCAAGATGTTGGTTAGCTAACTGATCTAAGAAACATCCAGTACTTTCTTCAGTCTTAAAAGTTTGGTTGGTTAACTGATCTAAGACACATCCAGTATTTCCTTCAGTCTCAAGATTTTGGCTAGCTAATGTATCTAAGACACATCCAGTATTTCCTTCAGTCTCAAGTATTTGGCTGCTAGTGT
>NW_013669299.1:26447-30557 GCF_000517525.1 Limulus polyphemus
AAGATTTTGGTTAGATGAATGAACCAAAGCTGATCCTGTACATCCTTCTGACTCGAGATGTTGGCTAACTGGAAGAACCAAAGTGGATTCTGTACTTCCTTCTGACTCAAGATGTTGGCTAACTGGAACAACCAAAGCTGATCCTGTACATCCTTCTGACTCGAGATGTTGGCTAACTGGAAGAACCAAAGTGGATTCTGTACTTCCTTCTGACTCAAGATGTTGGCTAACTGGAACAACCAAAGCTGATTCTGTACTTCCTTCTGACTCGAGATGTTGGCTAACTGGAAGAACCAAAGCTGATCCTGTACATCCTTCTGACTCAAGATGTTGGCTAAATGGAACAACCAAAGCTGATTCTGTACTTCCTTCTGACTCAAGATGTTGGCTAAATGGAAGAACCAAAGCTGATTTTGTACTTCCTTCTGACTCGAGATGTTGGCTAACTGGAACAACCAAAGCTGATCTTGTACATTCTTCTGACTCAAGATGTTGGCTAACTGGAACAACCAAAGCTGATCTTGTACATTCTTCTGACTCGAGATGTTGGCTAACTGGAACAACCAAAGCTGATTTTGTACATTCTTCTGACTCAAGATGTTGGCTAACTGGAAGAACCAAAGCTGATTCTGTACTTCCTTTTGACTCAAGATGTTGGCTAACTGGAAGAACCAAAGCTGATTCTGTACTTCCTTTTGACTCGAGATGTTGGCTAACTGGAAGAACCAAAGCTGATTCTGTACTTTGTTCAGTCTTAGGATGTTGATTAGTTACCAAGAGAGATCTTGTACTTGCTTGATAATTAAAGTCTTTCACTGGTAAATTGATATCTTCACTTTGAAATGTTGTTTTGGTTGAAGATAGGGAAAGTGGTAACACATTTTTCATACTGCTGACACTTGGAGTTGTATCTTCCTGACATACATTGCATGACAAATGTGATGTCAGTTGAAGGGATGAGGGTAAATTATGAACAGTTTGAGCATTCTTATAATGACCTTCACCTGAATTGGTCATATTTGTAAAATCTGAAATATTGTATGCCTGATGGAAAGATGATGTGGTTGCTAAAAATTGAAATTTACAATCAGATGATGAATGAGTTTTTACAGATGAAAATGGTTTTCCTCCTAATAAATTTTCTTCCCAAATATCATCTGAACTGTACACGTCCAAACACTGTATATCTTTAAGACCACTGTCAGAAGTGCATGATTCAGTGACCAACTCACTGCTAAAAGACTCGGTGAGTTCTTGGTCTGATTCACAGAAATCCGAATCTTCACTAATCTCGATTTCTGATCTTACAATTGCCATTGAATCACATGATGTCAGAGTTAATCATGATGACCACATGCAGTCCCAGCACAGTATAAAGTAAGCAGCAGCCCCAAAAAGATAAAAGAAAAAAACATGGCTAACTGTTAGAATAGAGAGTCTTCTCACAAAACAACAGTTAAAACATGAATTAGTACATAAATAATTTGGTTTAACAATAAAAAGCAGGTAAAATAACCACACTGACATATTTCCTTCAATATTAGATAAACAGTAAAACAAAAGGCACTAGGAATTGTATGCATATTATAAAGCTACCAACAACAACTACTAATTGACTTTTTCCATATGAGGCTGATCGATGTGACCAACCTTTTAACAATAAGTTTCCATGATATACTGTTAATATGATACGTGTATCTTCACAAAATATATCAAACTTTCAATAAGCATCACAAGTCTTTTGTACACAAAACATCAGATTTTTTGATTAAGCATTTTTACACCAGATTTGTCAACAAATATATGGATTCAAAGTACTGACCACTCCGAGTGCAAAGTGATTTTCATGTTAAAATTAAAAATACTTTACTTCACCTGAAAATTATAAAATTTTATTTGTGTAAATTATAAAACTGGCTAAATAAACATCAAACTTATTTTTTGGTAAATCTTATATTTTATTTTATCTGTTATTTTCTCTATTCAAACTCTATACAGACTCAGTAAACATGATCGATCTCGTAAACACCATAAAAACATGCAAAATAAATCTCATTTACCCTTTATTTCTTTCCAGAATGACTACAAAACGTAACATAAAATTACATTGCTTATCCTAAATAGCTTAAAGCTTGTAACACTCCACATCTGTTTATACTTAATTCTATTGCCCTTTGAACTGTGTCTAACTTATAATCTCACAAGTTGTAAACCACTCAGTTAATGCATAATTCACGTTACTGTACCGAATAACATAATGCACGAGTTGTTCTTAACCATATTTAATGAAGAATTATTATAATTTTTATCTTAACTGATCTAACCTAATAAGTTTCAAATTTTTACATTTGAGTTACTTTTATAAAAATAAGCAAAAAATGTACCTGAAAAATAAGAAATACGGTGCTTATATTTGACCTCGTTTTGTTTTTTTGTGGGTTACAGATGAAGTTTAACTCTGCTTTTTCTATAATGATGGTACACTAAATAATTTTTACTTATTTTAACTGAAAAAAATTTATAATACTCTGTACAAAAAACAATATAGCATTAAGATTAAAAATTTGCCTTTCTATTGCTTACAAATGATATAAAATGTCAGAGAGGATTAATGGCAATTTGAGAAAGAGAGGATGTAACAGATGAGCATGACAAGTGGAACTGATTTTCTACTTTATGACTCTGTAAACAAAAGACTTTGACTTAGTATTATCTATATTATAATGAGTATTTGAAGCTAAATTCCATGGAGATGGACAAAAGGAGATTCCTGTAACTCCCTGAGGGCAGAAGAAATCTGTGATCTGTTTAAAGTTATCATAGGTTCCGATCGAGACACTCACAGGTGCAAAAATGTGAGTCCATTCATTGAGAATCAAAATATACCTCCTCCTGGCAATAAGCCAAAGCATGCTGTTCCGATAAACATGGAGGACAAGGCATAGCTATCCCGTCACGTAACTGAGCAGCAAATCTCACAGCATGAACAGCAACATCAGAAGAAGGAGGAAAAACCAAGTAGTTACTTGCCATCCTTGCTGCCAACAAGGAAGGAGTAGAGTCAAATGCAATAGGAGAGACCCCCCAAAACCTCACAAACCTGAGTAACCAATTGAAGAAAAGAGGCTGGAGGTGGCTGATCAAAATGACCCTCTGTTGAGGCTGACCTAGTAAAAAAGGGAGCCGGAAAAAAAACGAGTTTAATTTCTCCCCAGCTGGTCAGAATCATTTGTAAAAGCCGTCTCAGAACCCCCTGTAGAGACAACCCCAGTCCACATACACGTGTCTATCTCGCAACAGATCATATCACATACAGCCTAGACTGAGAGTGACCCCCAGGTGGAAGAAGGAAAGGTCTGAATAGTCTCACTAATAGAAACATTAACTCAAGAATTCATACCCGTGGTACATGGATTTTTTTAATATTATTATTATTAAAGTAATTTATAAATATAGGAAGATATAACCGTAGTAATACAAATCACATTCAAAATCACAACATAAATTGTGAATAAACACAACACTTCTGTTTACAGAAACCCATGCCCAATGCTTTGCCGAGAAAAAGTGATTACGTTATATGAATGAGCTGATTATATACAGTACCTAGACATAGGGTGCATTCCAGTGGGGTATAAAAGACTGTAGCAAGCATTTTAAATGCTTAGATGGGCAAAGAGTGGAAACCCTGAAGATTGAGAAATAGCTATAATGTCAGCAGAGTTAAGTATTATTGGAAATAAAGATTTAATATCATAAAAGTTTTAAGTTCTTAATTCTATAATAAGATAGATATTACTAATGCAAAGCATAATTTTTATAGTCTTCAATCTTATTTGTTTACAAAGCCATAAACTAGAAAATCATACCCACCTGTCACATGTTATCTTTCACATCCTCTCATTTGCAGATTGCCTATAGTTATCTCTGATGTTTTATATTATACTAGCTGAGTTACCCGGCACTGCACGGTGAAAATTTAGATTTGAAATGTATAGATCGGTATTTTTTTTCATCAAATTATTCAGTAAGTAGACAAAAGCTGTGATGCAAGAAATAAAAAAGCATTTAATCAAACAAAGCTTTATTTGAAATTAGATCGTGTTTGAG
>NW_013669299.1:31350-36037 GCF_000517525.1 Limulus polyphemus
TATATATATATATATATATATAGATTATTTATAACCAATAGAAAGCCAGTTTTAACCTATCAAATAAAATATTATATTACATTGTTTCCTATACAGGATATTGTCTATTTCACCTACAGTTTGAAAATTTTGCTAATGATATTCAAATCCACAGTTTTAGCTAAATTTTTTAAGAGCTCTTATCACATAGTTATAAAGCCAGATAAATTACAATAGTTACAGGACAATGTTTGCTTTGTGCATGTTATTATTTTGGTCCTTATGTGCATTATTTAATTAAATAAAAATTATTTAGTGTACTAGTACCATTAGTATAAAAAAAAAAGTAGGCTTCACTTTCATCAACAGCAAAAACAAACTGGACATCACCTAGTATTATATTTCTTGTTTTTTCACGCAAGTTATTTATTATTATAAAAGTAACTAAAATGCAAAAATTTGAAACAGATTAGATTAGGTAAGATAATGAAAAATAATTCCTTAGGGGTATGCTCATAAGCAGTTCATGCATTAAATTATTCAATACAGCAACTTGAGCTACATGTTCGCCTAGTAATTTACAACTTGTGTGGAGGGATAGTTAGTTATACACAGATCAAAGGGCAATACAACAAAATTTAAGTATAAACAGATAAATACTGTTACGAGCTTTAAACTATTTAGGATAAATAACTGTAGTTTCCTGTTACAATTTGCAGTGATTCTACAAAGAAAAAGGGTAATTTATATTTCTTTTGTACTTTTTTTATGGTGTTCACAAGGTCAGTGAAGTTGATCAATTGTGTGTAGAGTTAACGTAGAGAAAAAAACAGAAAACAAAATTGATATTTATTTAGGATGTTTTAAAAATTATACAAATGAAATTTAACAATTTTCAGATGAAGTATTTTTAATTTTAACATGAAAATCACTTTGCACTCAACCACCATCTCCATGTATTCACTGACAAATTTTTAGTAAAAATATTAGTTAAAAAATTCTGATTTTATTGTACAAAAGACTTCTGATGTTTACTGAAAGCTTGCCAAATTTTGTGAAGATACACATAACATATTAGAAGTTATAGTATGGAAACTGATGATAACTTTGGAGTTACAAACTCAGCTGAATCGACCAAGCCTGTAGTTAAAGGGTTAAATTCTCAATCGTCAGTTCTCAGTATCAGGTAGCACTTTTGCATTGAACTGCACAATTCAGATATTCTTTTCACCCCCTATTTGAGCTTCTAAGTTTTTATTATAATTACAAACATATAGTACAGATATTGCTAAGACAATCTAATTTTACAGCATCCAATCATCTTGATTTACAGATGTAAACCAGAAACTCAAACCCATGTCACACCCTCCTATCACGTACTTTTAAAAAATGTCAATAATCCTCTTTCATAATTGCAAAACATTATTTTCACTAAGAGAAAGAGAAGATTTTAATTTACTGAATTACGTAATAGATTAATTCATTCTCACAACAGCTACTGAATTATTTGGCCTAAAGATTCAAAGTTGCTATCACCAAGTTCATCTCAACCAAGTAAGGAAAATATTTTAATGCACTTATAGCTCAGTTAGAAAGCCTGCTTAATTATAATAGCTATAGGTCATTGTATTCTTTCTGCATGTTATTATTTTGTATTCTTAACTGAATATTTGATATGAATGAAAATTTAGTAAAGCACTAAAAATAACTATACCAAAAGTTAGAATTAACTTATATCAAGCACTAAGTGTCTTGTTTTTTGTTATATATATGTTTTATTTATTGTTAAAAAAGTTAAGATGTAAAAATTAGATGTTTCTTTGTTGTTAAGCACAAAGCTGCACAATAGGCTATTTGTACTGTGCCCACCATGGGTATTGGGACCCAGTTTTTAGCACCGTAAGTCTGCAGACTTATTGCTCAACCACTGGAGGGGAGGCATAAAAATAAGAAACTTATTAGGTTAGATACAAATATATAAATGAAGTGAAAAAATTAAATACATTTTTCAGCAAGGTTTGAAAGGAAGCTGCAAATATTTATTACATAATTCAGTATCTTGTCTTACCTTGACCTATGCACTCACTTAGTATATACAGCTTTGTTACCCATGTTTAGTCGTTATACACAATTCAAAGGACAATAAAATTAAATAAAAACAGATGTAAACTGTTCCCAGCTTGAGGCTCTTTAGGATAAATAATTGTAATTTTTCTGTTACAATCTGCAGTCATTACATGCACACACAAAAGGTAATTTAGACTTATTTCACATTCTTTGGTGGTGGTTAAAAGTCGGTCACATGGATGAGGCTATATGGTGTTAAGGCAGAGAAAACGACAGAAAAAATACAAAGTTTTATTGAAAAAATTTTTTGATATTCATTTAGGAGGTTTGTGAGGTTATGCAAATGAAATTTGAAAACTGTAAGATGAAAGAAAATTTTCATTCTTAACACAAAAATAACCTTGTACTCAAGAAGCCATAGTCTGACTTGGACTATGACTTGTTAAATTCACAGACAAATATTTAGTAAAATTATGTAATTAAAAGTATGTTTTGTGAAGATACACTCGTTACAATAAGTTATTTTATGGTTACATGGTGGTCACAAAGTTGGTCAAAATGACCAAGTCCATGTAAAAGGTTAATTACCTGCTGTACTATTATGATACAAGGACAGTATCCACAACTAGAAAGCATGTTCCTTTAATATTACAGTATATACCACAAGTCAGTTTTAGAATAAATAAATCAACTGGATTTGACAGTTTAACTTATAACAAAGGGTTGGTCTAATTCTAAGGCCTTTCTGAGGCTAAATTAACTTGTTTATTCAAGCAAAGTACTAAATTCTCATGAAAGTAACATACCTCGTCTATCTCTACATTGCCAGTTTTCATGTATTGCAGGTTGTACTGAAGTTGCTGGTGATCCTAAAAAAAAGGAGAAAATTATAAGCTCTAAGCCAGATGGTGTTCAAACAATTGGGGATTACAGTTCATATCTAAAATAAATTATAAGCTCTGAACCAGATGGTGTTTAAACAAATGGGGTTCAAACAATTAGGGTTCACAGTTCATATCTAAAAGAAATTATAAGCTCTGAGCCAGATGGTGTTCAAACAATTGGAGTTCACAGTTCATATCTAAAAGAAAGTATAAGCTCTGAACCAGATGGTGTTCAAACAATTGGGGTTTACAGTTCATATCTGAAAGAAAGTATAAGCTCTGAACCAGATGGTGTTCAAACAATTGGGGTTCACAGTTCATATCTGAAAGAAATTATAAGCTCTGAGCCAGATGGTGTTCAAACAATTGGGGTTTACAGTTCATATCTAAATATATATATATAAGCTCTGAACCAGATGGTGTTCAAACATTGTAAGTAGATATATAACTCTTGTGAAAGTTCTTTACAAAATGAAACTAGTGGATAAAATTATTTTACATTTGAGATGAAAGGTCCTATAAGTATGTAGTTTTTGAAAAATAAGATATTTAATTTTGATTTTTTCTAAAGCAATGTTTTTCTCATGCCTTTGTTTCTTTTCTCATGTTGCCTATCCAGCATACAAAGTAATTTTCATTTTAAGATAAAAATACTTTTATGCATCAGAAAATTTCACATACGAAATCCTTATAATGTCCAGATAGTTATCAAACATTTCTTAAAAAAAAAACTATATTTTATCTGTTATTTTCACTAACAAATATATGCATGGGTTTGGTTGATATGACATAACTAACTTTAAAATTTATAAATTTTACATGGTGTAAGAGGAAGAAAAGACTCAACAGATGGAGAAACATCAATCATATTTCATCATGTGGTTCAAGATATAAAACTGCAGTAAATTTTAAAATTACTTATCTTAAATTGAAACTTATGTTTAAAAAATATAACAGATAAATCTTAACAGATAAAATAATTTGATAATTAGAATGAGAAACCTCCATATGGTGGCAAATAAATGAATCTAAAAATTTGAAATTGCTAAATCCTTTCGTTTAGATGTTTTCCCTTAGTGAGAGTAAAATTACCCATTAATTTTTATACGAGATAAAGACATTTACTATAAAGAAATTATAAAACTTGAAAATATTAGATGGATTAAGTTTTTCTGAAATTCACCATTGGCATGAAGAACAGCATCCAAGGCCTTCTCAACATTCAAATTTTGTTGGAGAGCTACAGTTCTCAATGTTGACTCGGGAACCGTTTCTCCCACCACACACTGCACTCGATCCACACTGCTGTTAAATAGTTCTGTTGAAAATGTCAAAATACATAACTTTGTGTAAAATTCACAGATTCACAATCAATAGATCAGTTTGAATAACAATTTGAGAAGAAATATGGCTTTTATTCAAAAATTTTTATATGTTACAACAAAAAAATTTATTTTTCATCCAGTTTTTTCAGGCATTCTAATGGTCACATCATAACATTTATCAGCTCTTTCAGCACGTGCTCAGTCCCTGGGACCGACCTCATAACCATTTTGTGCTTCTTATAGTTTTCATGCTATAACTTTTTAATTAGTAAGCAAATGTCCACAAATTTGGCAGATTATCAGAAAACATTACAAGACTTTGATACGCAAAATCAACTGAAATATGCAAAATTTTTATTAAGTCTTAAGATTTGTTAAGCAATGTTTTTCTCATGCCTTTTACTTTCTGCATGTTGCCTATCCAACATGCAA
>NW_013669299.1:37037-49412 GCF_000517525.1 Limulus polyphemus
CATGCCTTTTACTTTCTGCATGTTGCCTATCCAACATGCAAAGTAATTTTCATTTTAAGATTAAAAATACTTTTATGCATCAGAAAAATTTCAAACTTCATATACAAAATCTTTATAATGTCCAGATAGTTATCAAATATTTCTTAAGAAAAAACTTTATATTTTATCTGTTATTTTCACTAACAAATCTCTGTTTGGGTTCAGTTGATTTGACCAATCTTGTAACCACCATAAAAAATTAGGAGTTAAATATAAATTATGCCTTTTTTCATTCTAGAATGACAACAAATTATAACACAAAAACATAAATGTTTAGATGAAAAGAGCTTAAATCTTATAACATTATACATTTATATATATTTATTATATTGACCTTTCAGCCGTGCCTGGCTACAATACAAAAGTTACAATGACGTGGCACACGTGCACATGTTACCATATCCAATAATATAAAACTCACCTTTAGTCTTTACAAAGTGACTTGTCTTGGTTGTGTTATATGGACTGGTATTTTGTAAAATAGTTAAATTTCAGGTATAATACATTATATAAGTATATATATATTATTACTATTTACAAATAAGTTCTTAAAACATAGAACAGTAAATAAAGAAGTAAAGCAAACAATTATCTCTGCTAGTTACAACATTTTATCTCATTGGTTGTAGGTTGCTAAGCCTTTTAAAATTTTGCATGTGGAAGACGTGAAACAAAATAATTTTTTTAGGTTTTATATATACTGTTGAATAACCATTACCATAACCATAAATTACTGTATTGATGCCAAAGAATTCCACTATAATTTATCAAGCTTAGTAATTAAGTTGTATTTGGGTCTAAAAAAATATAAATTTCGAGCAGTCTAAAGACACAACTTCTTAAAGTCTCGCCTCGAAAGGAGATGATGTCGCAACACTTGAAAATGGCTGAGAAAGCCACAAGGGAGACATTCTGAGCTTTAAATTGGTTATTCACATGTCATATACAGAAGTAAGTGTATATAAAGGACTGTTTCCAAAAATGGAGAGGTGAGTGAGGCCACTGTGTTTGATTCAGTACAAGTGATATGTCAGCAAATAGAAAAGATAAGAGGTTCTTATTTTATATTCTACCTTGTTAATATAGGAAATTTGAGTTCCTAATTCGCGAAACTATAGACTATATGACTTGACTGAGCATGAGTATATCTTTGTCTTAGCCCATAGATTTTGATGCAAGATCTTTTCTTTTATTATTACTTACTAAAATGCATAACTTGTATTTTGGGCCAGACTGAGCTAGCTGACACTGTGAAGCTTCAACAGTTTATCTTTAGTAAAAGTAAAACATAAATTAGAAGTAGAACAATCACCTCACTCTTCAGTTGAGTTGATAGGAGCCTAAAAAACCAATACTAATAGTTACTATTACTATAAGTATCGGATAGCTAAAATAATATGTAAAACCGAGTAACCAGCGGGAACTTAAAACTGCAAGAAACACACCAGTAACGTCCTATCATACAGTAGATGTTATTTACTAATAGTAGTTAACTAAAACTTACAAATTACGGATTACTACTACTGGTAGTGAAGTTAGCAAGTCCTAGACTTTGTTACCTTCGTTTAATTGTATAGAAAGGTTGTTCCGATGGCGTGACATTATACTTATAATTTATATGATTTGAAAACATGATACTATAACAAAAACAAAAAATAACAACCATATTTAATCTTATGAATTACCAGCATTACAACAAAAGTCGAACAAATCGTGACGGATTCCATATTGACAAAATTTACCGTGCGTATCAACGTAACAGCGACCTCTACCACAATAACACCGTTTATCACTATAAAAAACACTTGTTTTAATACAGTCATGCGTTAACTCAAAAACAATTTTTAGTAGATTGATAAAATATTAATTAATATACTTTAAGTCTTAGACAATATATCATCAAATAAAGAACTGATACTAATAACCAGCAAATAAATATCCAAAGCACTTTTCTGTTATACAAGCATACCATGCTTTTGACCTCCATAGGTCCTCATCTTATTCTGATAAGGACCTAAGGAGGTCAAAACGTTGTACTTGTTTTGTGTTTTCAAATAAAAGTTTTTAATACCCATATCAGTCGTCTCTACTATATATATATATTTACTTCAAGTGGGTCCATCATTATCATAAGGCCCGGTGGTTAGTGCGCTCGACGTTTAGTATTCTATTAAAAATCTAGTTAGGAAACATGCTGCCCTCCCATCTTCAACAGATAATTGTTTCTTACTATCTGATGAAGACAGTGACCAAACAAATGGACTGTTTCCTCGTTGACCCCCCCCCCCCCAAATAGCGCAAAAAGATGTGAGCATTGATGTAATACTACCAATGGCTTCTTGTACCACTCTACACAGCTTTTTCCATAACAATTATCTTTGCTATGTCACTGGCCATATTGCTTTTGAGATTAAATCAAAGTTAAAATGTGATGTTTAAACTAAAGCGCGAGCAAGCGTCACGTGACTTCCGCTGTCGTAACGTATGGAACAACTTATTGGAAAACAGCCCATTTCTTTGGTTGATATTCACAACTACCAAAAGAGTAATTATGTAGAAATCATCCGAATAATTGTAAATTTATATGAAAGGATACGTCTGCTGAATCATTAAAATCCCCACACCAAACAAATTATTTTCAAAAATACTTCTTCGAGAAGTAAAATAATCATATTGCTAGATTTTACTTTGGATGTGATGTGGCATTTATGATTATGATTATCTTCATCAGCTCGAATCGTCGTTCAAAATTTGCTAGAAAGATGCATCGACAACACCATTCAAGTAAACTCTATTTCATCTAAACCTTCTCTTAAGTAAGAATTTAGTTAGTTAGGATATAAGTATACATTTATTACAACCTTCGTTAAGTATCAGAAGTCTTTAATGAGTAACGAAGAAAACTTCATTGTAAGTTTAACGCAGTAACAAATATATGTTTCAATAAGGCTTTTTCATTATCAGGTGTTGTTTTTCAGGCCTGACGATGACAAAACCTTGTCGAAACACTGCACATTTATTACTGTGTTAAACTTGCAATGAGGTTTTATTCATTCAAGCTGTCTCTGAACTTTATTAATCTCAAAGTAATAACTCCCTTAAGTTTGAATAGAAATGACCAGTCACGTGGAAACACTAGTCGTTCTGAGTAAGTCTGATGTACCTAGAGCCCTCTATACGCACCAAGTTAATTAATTAAGTTTATTAGATTACCATCGAGTGCTGTTATGCTGAGGAACTATCCTGACGCCCTAAGGAAAATTTTTTTTATATGAACATGTTTGTTTTTTTACCCGTGACTCCAATTTTCATCTTAGTCAATAAATCAATCTAGCACAAGAAAGTATACGCATATTTTCTTCCATAAAGGTAATTTTATTACTAAAGTCCTGTCAATGGGAAAGCTATGAAAAATATTACATATACAATAATATAATTTGGGAAAACGGGTGTATGACCGTCGGGATTACACTTAGATGAGCCAGTCGTTTTATTAAAAATTTGTTTCTGAGGGTGTAAGTTTTGAAAATTGTTAATTAGAATTATGTAGCATCAAAATAATTTTTTAAAAGCAAATTTCTATAATATTGTTAAGGTTGTTTCATGCTAATACAATTTTCTCTTTTTTATATTTTAAAGAAAATACATTTGCAATAATATTTTGATCAAGTTTTTTTACTTGAGTTTCGAACAGATTTATTGTGTAATTTAGTTTACAAATTAAACAACAATGGTGAATTCTGTTAAAAATTGTGAAAAGTTAGTTACTAATTTAAACCTTTGATTTTGTCCCTTTGATGTTAGGTACAAAGCTACAAAGTGGGCTATCAGTGCTACGCCCAACACGAGTATAGAAACCCGTTTTTAGTAGTGCGAACTCTCCGACTTACCGCCAAGTCACTAAAAAAGGGGGCTCAAACTTTTGAAAGGGGGGGGGGGTAAAGTCTTTCTCCTGTTAACAAATGAGTAAACAGGATCGTCTAAATAAAATCTTTGAAGGCGGGATGAATACTCACAATATTAACGTTTCCAGAAGAACATACCTTAATGGCCAAATATTCGATTTTGTGTGGTCAGATAAGAAATTGAATAAATTTCGACTCGTTCTTCTAGTATAAACTGATAATCTTTCTGGTCAAGCACTATCATATTCACGCCCTAGTGTTGGGTAAAAAGCCTCATCAGGACTAGATATAGCAAATATTATGACGTTGGCATATTATATTACAGATTACTTTCAGTTGTTCTTATCAATAATTGTTAAGCCAGTAAAATATATCTTGTGTGTACAGCGCCATCTTCATTTAATGATGAGACAGAACAAAATTTCATCTTTTGTGGTTAACAGATTGTCAGGATTTTAAAGCTGTCGTGAGTACTCATATCTAAGCACGAAGTACTAATGTATGTGTAAACTCATGAACGGCACAAATAAACCGGTATTTTTGGTTCCTCCATACGAAAGAAAACGTACTGAATTTTCCCTTTCTTATCAACACTTATAATTGTGTGCCACTTTTCTATTTCTGATCCAATGGCCTTGAAACTTGAAAGGTTTTTATATTGATCTAATAAACCCAGACACTATTTGTTTTTGTTTTTTTTAAATTAAGCACCATGTTTCGATTTCCCGAGGTCGTAGGAAAAACATTACAAACACATATTTTGGCTTATATTTCTCTATAATTTGACTAATTCACCACTGATGTCGCAAAAAAAAAGGTTAAAAGAGGAAATCCCAAAACAGATGCATGTCCTCACAATTAGGCTTTCGACAGGCAGCATTTCAGTTTTTCTTTCCGTTAACATGAGGAACAGTATCACCATCCATTCCCTAGCATTGGATCAAATCTGGATAACACTTCACACAAATATGCCTTGCAACAACCCTCACAGAATAAAGCAGACAGATCTATAAATTTCATTTAATTTTTTTTGTAAAATCCAAATTTAAAAATTAGTTGTTTTTCTGCCTGCTGTTTCTTTATATTTGGAATAACCCTAATTACACTGCCCCTTTTTTCTTTCTTGCAATTTTACGCTGGTCAAAGTCAAAACATTTTTCCGAATAACAATTTTTGTTAGACATTCGTATATATTTTAACCAATTTAGATGAAATTTTGCTCAATGATATCTTGTGATAGTCCTCACATATTAAACCAGATAGATTCGGGATTTATGCCTTTCTCGCAAGAGCACAGATTTTTTGTTGAATTTTCCACAAAGCTACTCTAGGGCTATCTGTCCCTAATGTAGAAGTGATAAACGAGGGGGATGGCAGCTAGTCAACACCACCCACTGCCAACTCTTGAGCTAGTCTTCACCAACAAATAGTGGGATTGATCATCATGTTATAACACCTTCATGGCTGAAAGTGTAAGCATATTTGGTGACAGGTTTCAATCCAGTGAGTCTGATACTGGCAGAAGCAGGGATTTTGGCCTATTATTGTTCTATTTAAAAAAATCCAAATGAACTTACAATAATCCCTGCAGAAGATTTATGCATTTTGTCCTGTTTCACATTAGTGAAAGTTATAAAAATCTCTGGAAATCTATTGTATTCTAAAGATCTTATCAAGTATAATGGATGAGGTGGATGCATATTGCATTTGTTTGTGAGTGTTGGTCTCTTTGGTTCTGTATGCACTTATGATTGTTTTCAAACATTTTGTTATATACTAGTAATATAAACTTGCATATTAACCCTTTCACATTGGAAAGCAACTACAATCGACGGAAGATAAATTGTCATTGACAGCGGAGATTGACTTTTCTCCATGAGCTTGAAACAACTGCCAGACGACAGGTGTGCTGACAACTGGCAACATAAGCACACATATCAGCTGACCATAATATTTTCTCTTGTGTTTTTACCATAATTTAGTTAAGTTATTGATGCCATAACATCAAGATATGTAATGTGTCTTGTATATCATACATAATACAGTGAAATATACTACTAACTTACATTGATTGAGGACTGATCGTGAGATCTAATTATGTGGTGAAAGGGTTAAGGCTATGACATAGATTACTTTCACTCATGTGAATTATTTTGGATATATTAATTGTTCACTCATTGTTCAAAGTGTGTACAAGTGCTCAGGAATTTTATGGAAAAGGTTGAAAGCATAGGAGAATACAAGTTTAAGATAAAACATAGGAACAAGTATACTCATTAAAATAACAGGCTAAGAAAGGATCAAATAAATACATAAACAGAACAGAAAACTACAAATGCAAACCAAAATAAAGAAATTTGAGAGAGAACATTGTGTCCAAAGAAGAAGAAAAAAAAACAAGTCAACAGATGTATAAAGAAAAGGAAATACAAGACAAAAGAAACCGAAGCAAAGAATAAATTAATATACAAGTTAAATCAAAAAGATAAAAACAGATGTAGAAACACTGAATAAAATCAACAAGAGAAGTTTTATATATTTTGTGTTTAAGGGTTGATTCATGACTTAATATAAACTTTAAGATAAACTCTTCAAATCTTTTGTATAACTTTTATTCAAAGAAAATGGCAAAATTCAGCAGATATCAATAATTCTAGTAAACCTGAACAACTGTTAATGCTATAGATTACTTCACATAATACAACAACCAACCACAACCTCATAACACTACCAAGTAAGAGCTTAAATCACTTTTCGACTTACAAAAATCGCCAGATATCATTGTCACAAAGCCTTACAAGAGACACATTCTTATGAACAAGCAGACTTACCTTTATAAAATTAATGTAATTTTGAAATCTCCTAAAAACTATCGTCTCAAACATGCAATCTTGGTAATTTTCCCAAGTCATTGGAATACACTGTTCGCAAGAGTTTTCATTTTGTCAGTTTCAGATATAATGTCTTTATGACCATCTTTCATGTTGATACACTATACTCCTCTTGAAATCTTGTTTCTCTTCTCAATTTGTTAAAGATTTAACACAAAAATCTGAAAAACTATTTTATGTTGTGACTAAAGAATCTTATAATATTTTAAACAGTGACTTTTATGAACAAACAGAGGGTCTGGGAATTTCCTTGTTCTTTCTCTCTCTAAAAATCTCTGTATCACATAATGAAACACAATGTCTTTATACTACTACAAATATGTAGATCATTGTTTTCTTATTTGTGATTCTCCTGAACAAGCATTGCAGTTCTTTAACTAACTTATAACAAATTAATCACACTTCCATCACACAAAATCCCGTGTGAAATGGACTTACAAATTAAGAAAAAGGACCTTGACTCAAATTTTAACCCTAAGTTCTTCACTCATAAATCTCTAATGATAACCTTCAAGACTCAGTGCTTCCTAAACAAACAAATCAGAAGAAAAAACAGTCACAGAAAGATTTGACTCCATCCTTACAAATCAACCAATTCAATGATAAGAGAGGAACTTACACAGAATGTTAAACTAAGGTAATTGTTGAATAATCTAATAACAGTCTAGATCCTAACCAAGTGATAAAAACACTATTTTCACTTGTGAATTACTGCAAGTTTTCTTTCCTTGAATTTTGGTTTTCATTTCATATTTTACCACAAAATTCATTGGCTTATATTCTCATTTTTAGCTGCCGCGTAGCAGCTCATAGCACTATCTCTTGATCGATTAGAGAACTAATTACAGTTATGGACTTAGGAGGTCAAACTCTTTTGATTGATGTATTTGACCAAGGTCTCATCGATAAATTTACTCTAATCCTGCCTAAAAGAATTTCAATCTGAGGTTAGGCTGGTAGAGATCCCGATGAGTAATAAAATTGAATACGTGCGCCCCATGCTTGGTATTTCTGGCACACAAAAATATAACTAATCAAAAATGAAAAAAAATGTCTTGTAGATTAATTCCCTCTAATCCTACCTAAATAATTTCAAGCTTTGTTCCTGATTATTCTAAGATTTAATTTACATTCTTATATCAAGGGTTTATAAACAATCAAATACCAGGAGAATACTTAGTGAAAATGCTAATACTATTTATTTCATCGAAAATAAAATTACATTCTTAGTCTGTTCTAAGATTTAGTTCTAGCTGTAAATCCTTGCTATATAACTATAACATATACCTGATAAGTTTAAAGGCCAGGTGACTAAATGACATCTTTATTCTCAAGTCTCACTAAACAGTGTTTTGAAATCGTCTAAGATTTAAAAAGCTTGTTCACATTCAAGAACAAAATATCCAGAATGTATTATTTAGTTGTCCGAATTCTGGGAGTTGGTATATGGGAAGAAAGTCCTAGAAACATATCACACATCTACTGTCACGTGCATAGCTAATGAGATTTGAACATAACATATCCAAATCTTTTAACACGGCTATAGTGAACAAGAACTACTTACAGAAAAAAACTCTACCCACCCTTAAACTTTGCCAAAAACTAAATTCAAAGGAATGTATGATCAATCTTTATCTGTATGGCTAAGTCTTAACTTGGTTTTGCCCAATAAACCTGAGAAAAGAACAGACAGTGAAAAATTAGAGAATGTGTGAAATATGTTCCTTTGTGTTTATAACTGGACTTTGCCCAAAGAACTTCAAAACAACAACAACAAAAGTTATTGCCCATTTTCCAGTTAAATACAATCTTCTACTTTAGCCTAAACAAACATAACTTATTAAACTTATCTGTATATATAAATGCCCCTTTAACACACTAATATAAACAACCATTACAGAATTTTCACACATAATACATCTGAAATACCTGTTCAGTGTTTACTGTAACTATCATCTGATAAGCAAACAAACCTACAGCATATTTGACAAACATTATTTTGACTGTTCCTTTACATTCATTTCTCTTCTGTAAAATGGCCCCAGAAGTTACTATGATAAATACATCTTAACAAAACAAAATACAATTACTTTAATAAAAATGTACTTTTTTTTCTTATTTGCAAATAAATAAAAATACATTTTTCAAATACAATTCACCGAGTTTAATCTCCCTGAAATTCCATGTTTGGGATATTAAATGCATGCAGAAAAATGAGATTTACTATAAGGTATTTTGTAAACAAATATAACATTAGATGCACAAAAAAAAAACATCGTTAAAATACAAAACTCCATATAGTACTAAAACAATGAAAATCAGTGGAAAACAAAAATCAAATTTTTATTTACCACATTCTGCTTCAAATTCTCATTTTTTTATTATCTTAAAACAAGCTGTTTTCTAATCCATATCACACCAAACAATATTACATCTTGAATTAGAAAAGAGCTCTAGTGTAAGTAATTTCCAACAGTTCGTTTATGGACTTACGGATGAAATCAATTTTTCTTATTTCATGTTTCATCGGATTAACCTGGCATCATCAGATAATTTTCATTTAAATCCCACGTTGATAATGATGCCAAGTTAAAACACTAAATTACATTTTATTTTTTGTTCACAATTATGTGGTGGATTATTTTCTAAACTATCGTGATAATTTTCACAGTAATAGATAAACTAGAAGATAAAAGACACAAAAATAAAACGTATTTCTAAGAATATTAAAAAAAAATTTACAACATTTAAAAGCAGCTTTTCTCTTATGTTACAAAAAGCAGGATTTTGCTAATTTGATTTTTCTTAGTTAAAATTTTGTTTTCAATAACAATTGCTGAGACAAAAATTAAATAGATTCTGGTTTTAAATTATTAACAAGTATTTTTATTATTATTATTATCATTTATTTCTGTGAAATATGCTTAACCTTTAGAAACTGCTAATTAAGTTCTTTATGTTTTTGTTTTGTTATCTTACTTGACCTGTATTTCTTCAGCAACATTAAGGCAACTTAATTACTAAAACTATTTATTTAATTGTAATTACCTATCTTCAAAAATAAATAAAAATGAAGCATATAATAAATTGAACACGTATAACATTAATCTTCATAGACACTGTTAATTTGGGGCACAGGTTAGATACATTAAAATTACTTAGGGCACACTTTAATTATATCTTACCGGAAAAAAACAACAGATAATTCAAATAGTTATATCATATATTTCTACAACATAGCTGAGGTTCAAAGTTCAGTTCTTCACTGTGTAGACACTCTTATTACCTACTGAGATATATAATTAATCCCACTATGACAGCTACCAGGACCAAAATGATGACAAGATAGCAAGCTTTACGACGAGCTGCAACCTAAAAGAAATTATGACAAATTAAATCAAAATATGTTCATACCCAGCTTACAACATCTATCATCAATAAACTATCTTAAGCCTAGTCTTTAACTCAACTAGCCACTGATAGACTGTTATTCTTTACAGATTTTGTGGGAGATAAAAATTTGGACTGGATTTAGTGATTAGTCTTTTGTTTTTTAAGGGAATGTGGGATTAAGGACATTCTTTAAGGGTCAGACTTCCCATAAAACTGCAACTGGTCAAGAGAAGATTCAGATGTAATAAGAAGTCAATTGTGGTTGGTTAAGTGAATATTCCAATGTAATAAGTCAACTGTGGTTGATTAAGAGAAGACTCCAATGTAATAAGTCAACTGTGGTTGATTGAGAGAAGACTCCAATGTAATAAGTCAACTGTAAGTTGGTTGATTGAGGGAAGACTCCAATGTAATAAGTCAACTGTAGTTGGTTGATTGAGGGAAGACTCCAATGTAATAAGTCAACTGTAGTTGGTTGATTGAGGGAAGACTCCAATGTAATAAGTCAACTGTAGTTGGTTGATTGAGGGAAGACCCCAATGTAATAAGTCAACTATGGTTGATTGAGGGAAGACTCCAATGTAATAAGTTAACTGTAGTTGGTTGAGGGAAGATTTCAATGAAATATTATATCAACTGTAGTTGGTTGAGGGAAGATTTCAATGAAATATTATATCAACTGTAGTTGGTTGAGGGAATACTTCAATGTAATAAGTCAACTGTAGTTGGTTGAGGGAAGATTTCAATGAAATATTATATCAACTGTGGTTGGTTGAGAGAAGATTCCAACATGGTTTAACAGATGGAGAGAGTTGAAACCAACTAAAATGGCCTAGCCATACAACATCCACTATTACATTATCTTATGGTTGATGAACAATTTAACACACTGGAATGAGTTGAAATTTAACAACAAAAAAATGACCTAGCCATATAACATTCACTATTACACTATCTTATGGTTGATGAACAATTTAACACACTGGAGTGAGTTAAAATAAAAAAAAAAGTCTTAGCCATACAACATCCCAGTACACTATCTTATGGTTGATGAACAATTTAACACACTGGAGTGAGTTAAAATAAAAAAAAGTCTTAGCCATATAACATTCACTATTACACTATCTTATGGTTGATGAACAATTTAACACACTGGAGTGACTTGAAATTTAAGAAAAAAATGTATTAGCCATATAACATTCACTATTTTTGTCCAAAAGTTAACGTGTAATGTGGTTGGTTGACGGAAGACTCCAATATAAGGTTAAGCTGTGATAATATAATATTATATGTATACAAATAAGCATTTTTAATATTTCTTATAGTTGTTATATTTGCCCCCTTCCTCCTCTTCGCCAGCCATGGTAAGACCAGTCACGGTTTTGCTGCAGCTGGCCAGATTTCCTCTTAAGAATGGCATTTTGCACACTCTACAACGTCGAAAACGTGTTACTTAACAATTATGAATTGATCATATTAATATACCTTCTCCTATCTATTTCCAATGTTCATCTGAAACTAAATATTTTCTAAATAAAATATATAACTACAAAATTTCTGCTTCACTTTTTTCTAGAATTTCCTTCTTGCATGATTCTTGACACTCCTAATAGTTAGCTTCAAGGATGACTACTCTGTCTGCGGTATCTATAATATTTGCAATCACGCAATGTTGGCTATAATTTGACACCATCGGCCATCACCGTGATTGGTGATCTGATGCTCGAAACTGAGCTAGGTGCTATGGGTTAAAGATATCTGCTGTGGGAGATAGCCTAGATGTTTGTGTAACATGGCCGAAATAGATCATGGAGTGATGAAAAGTAGCCAAGTAGTCACAGTCTGAAAGTGCAGGAACCCTATACATACACATATTATACATAACACCCCAAAAATAAATTAATAATAGCTATGGTACATGTGTTATGTCTGCCATATAAACATAAAATTCAATCCATGGCCTGCGCACAGCTCTATACGTATGCCTGTAGAAGATTATGAAGCTCCATATAAATCACAAGGTACATTCAAATGATTGGTTGCCAATGGTTATACAACTGCTGCTATTTGCTAAGTAGTAAAATAAACTTAAAAACTACCCTACATAATGATGCATTTAGTTTGCCTGTTTGTTTTGAATTTCACGC